>NC_142643.1:33047803-33350833 GCF_053813885.1 Theobroma cacao
CCGGTTGTAAAGGCGAGGAGGGTAACTCCTGGGGTAGTATTAGAACTCACTTCACGTCGAACCCCCACGTGAATGTGTAACTCGGCCAACGCCAAGGAACGGCTGGTTTTTAAAAATAAAAATATGTTTCACGTGTGAATATTTTAACACCCTTGGCAGACTCGGTTAGATGCCTCGGCCAAGGTGTCCCCGAGGATTAGTTTTGGCTTGAGCCTTGTTTTAATAAAAGACATAAGCTTTAACAATTGTTTTGGTAAATTACAAATATTTTATGGTTTAAGAAATAAATTGAAAACATTATGAAATGGGTTGAAATTTGTTGTTTAAACTTGCCTCCATTTTACTCGCCTTTAGATATTTATGATAATGTCTATTTACTCATTGGGATTGCAAAATCTCACCCAACTCCTTTCCACCCATTTCAGGTTCAGTATAGACTGTAGATAGCTGATCTCATCGAGGACTACCATTGGATCTGCATTTTCCAAACCGTAGGTTCACAGTCCTCTTTACTTTTGTTTATTCGGGGGCCCTCTTGTTATTGTAAATTAAATTAAATATTTTGGCTTACTGTATTTCAGTATGTATAAATTTATTTAGCTTTTACGCTATAAAAATTATTCACGTATAACTCTATAAATATTGTTTTATAAGAAAATAGAATATTTTCCTTAATATTTCTTTTATTTTTTTATTATATTCAAATAACCGTAATTTCGTTTTAAATGAAGATTTTAGACTTTTAAACTCATTTTGAATATGAATTATGTGTTTTGTACTTGTATATTACGTTTTAGCCAGTTTTGAAATTTTTGAGAAGAAAATAACCAAAATACCCTTGTGTGGCGAAAATTTTATTTTGATTGTTTTTGATCTAAAATAGTGTATATTCTCTAAAAACTCGATATTTAACAACGATTGCTCACAGGAAAGGAAATAAACTGATATGTAAGCCTTGCGGGGTTTCGGTTAGCATTTCGGATAATGAGTGTCAATCGGGACGTCGCGGCGATTGTCATGGGCCTGAGGGAGGTTCCGGGTCGTGACAATTCTATTGGTATCAGAGCTTTTGGTTTTAAAGATAAGAGTTTTTGGTTTTAAAGTGGTTTTAAAAAAAATTACAATATCAGTGTGGCCCCGGATTAAGTTAAGTTAGGTTGAATAGAATGCATGCATTTTCATATAGAGCCTAAGGTTCCCTAAGCTTGCTCGTTTTCTCTTATAGATTATTATGCCTCCTCGACGCGGAGGCCCACCTCTCACTAAATCGGTTAGGAGGGGAAAAGGTCGTTCCCAACGTCGTCAGCTGGATGCAGTAGGGGAAGAATCGGTTGCGTCTACCATTTGGGCAGCACCTGCTGCTGAGCAGGCCAATAGTCCTCCACATCCTCCACCTCCTCCGCCACCCACGGGTATTCCCACCATGCCTACTGAGGCAGCACAGGCATTGGCAGCTTTCTTTACCGCAATGGCTGGTGGAGCTCCGACTGGTCAAGTTCCACCTATAGTACCACCAGTTACTCCTTTAGTTTCACCACCGGTACAAGATGTATCCATTTTCAAGAAGCTAAAGGAGGCTAGACAGCTCGGTTGTGTGTCTTTCACGGGTGAGTTGGATGCCACTGTGGCAAAGGACTGGATTAATCAAGTTTCAGAGACTCTCTCTGATATGAGATTAGACGACGACATGAAGCTGATGGTGGCTACAAGATTATTAGAGAAGAGGGCTCGTACTTGGTGGAATTCAGTGAAGTCCCGTTCCACTACTCCTCAAACGTGGTCCGATTTTCTCAGGGAATTTGATGGTCAGTATTTCACTTATTTTCATCAAAAAGAAAAGAAGAGAGAATTTTTAAGTTTGAAACAGGGAAATCTAACTGTAGAGGAGTACGAGACTCGTTTTAACGAGTTAATGTTATATGTGTCGGATCTGGTGAAATCTGAGCAGGATCAGGCCAGTTATTTCGAGGAAGGGCTCCGTAATGAGATTAGAGAGCGGATGACAGTGACTGGTAGGGAGCCGCATAAGGAGGTGGTACAGATGGCTTTACGAGCTGAGAAGCTTGCGACTGAGAATAAGAGGATTCGAACTGAGTTTGCAAAAAAGAGGAATCCTGGTATGTCTTCTAGTCAGCCAGTAAAAAGAGGCAAGGACTCAGCGATTTCAGGGAGTACTACTTCTGTTTCCGTGACATCTCCTCGACCTCCATTTCCACCATCACAACAGAGACCTTCGAGGTTTAGCAGATCTGCTATGACTGGTTCTGGGAAGAGTTTCGGAGGTTCTGACAGATGCAGAAATTGTGGGAATTATCATAGTGGGCTATGTAGAGAGCCAACAAGATGTTTCCAATGTGGACAGACGGGTTATATTAGGAGTAATTGCCCATGGTTAGGACGAGCCACGGTAGTTGCATCATCTTCACCAGCTCGCACTGATATACAGAGGAGAGATTTTTCTGGGTTGCCACCGAGACAGAGAGTGGCCATACGGTCCGGTGTGGAGAGTAATACCCCGACACATCCACCTTCGAGACCACAGACTCGTACCTCGATATGAGTTTTCGCTGTGACGGAAGATGAGGCACAGGTCCGACCTGGAGCAGTGACAGGTACTATGTCTTTATTTGATAAAGATGCTTATGTTTTGATAGATTCTGGCTCAGATAGGTCTTATGTGAGCATCACATTTGCATCAATTGCTGATAGAAACCTGTCACCATTAGAGGAAGAAATTGTAATTCACACCCTTTTAGGAGAAAAACTAGTTAGAAACAGTTGTTATAGAGATTGTGGGGTAAGGGTAGGCGAGGAAGAATTTAGGGGTGACTTAATTCCTCTAGAGATCCTGGATTTTGATCTAATATTGGGTATGGACTGGTTAACTGCACATCGAGCGAATGTGGATTGTTTTCGAAAGAAAGTTGTTCTTCGAAATTCGGAGGGAGCAGAGATTGTGTTTGTAGGGAAACGCCGAGTATTACCGTCCTGTGTAATCTCGACCATCAAAGCTTCGAAATTAGTGCAGAAAGGGTATTCGACTTATTTGGCATACGTGACTGATACTTCAAAGGGGGAACCTAAGTTAGAGGATGTCCCGATAGTAAGTGAGTTTTCTGATGTATTTCCTGATGATTTACCTGGACTGCCTCCTGATCGAGAGCTTGAGTTCCCTATTGATTTACTTTCGGGTACCGCACCTATTTCTATCCCTCTATATAGAATGGCTCCGGCAGAGTTGAAGGAGTTGAAAGTACAATTGCAAGAGTTGGTGGACAAGGGTTTTATACGCCCTAGTATATCTCCATGGGGAGCACCGATTTTATTTGTGAAAAAGAAAGACGGTACACTTTGGTTATGTATCGATTACCGACAGCTTAACAGAATGACCATTAAGAACAAGTATCCATTACCGAGGATTGATGATCTTTTCGATCAATTACAGGGAGCTACAGTGTTTTTCAAGGTTGATCTAAGGTCTGGGTATCATCAGTTGAGGATTAAAGAACAGGATGTACCCAAGACAGCGTTCAGGACTCGGTACGGTCATTATGAGTTCTTGGTCATGCCTTTCGGGTTAACTAACGCACCGACAGCTTTTATGGATCTCATGAATAGGGTGTTCCACCCTTACTTGGACAAGTTTGTTATTGTGTTCATTGATGACATATTGGTTTACTCGAGAGATAATGATGAGCACGTTGCCCACTTGCGTATAGTATTACAAACTTTGAGGGAAAGACAGTTGTATGCAAAGTTTTCGAAGTGTGAGTTTTGGTTACAGAAAGTGGTATTCTTGGGACACGTAGTATCGAGAACTGGAATATATGTTGATCCTAAGAAAGTAGAGGCAATTTTACAATGGGAGCAACCTAAGACAATGACGGAGATTCGTAGTTTCCTCGGATTAGCCGGTTATTATCGGAGGTTTGTTCAGGGGTTTTCCTTAATAGCAGCTCCTTTGACCCGTCTAACTCGTAAGGGAGTTAAGTTTGTGTGGGATGATGTTTGTGAGAATCGATTTCAGGAGCTAAAGAACCGGTTAACCTCCGCTCCCATTTTAACACTTCCTGTTAATGGTAAGGGATTTATAGTATATAGTGATGCCTCAAAGTTGGGGTTGGGGTGCGTATTGATGCAGGATGAAAAAGTTGTGGCTTATGCTTCTAGACAGCTAAAGAGGCATGAAGCAAATTACCCTACCCATGATTTAGAGTTAGCAGCAGTGGTGTTTGCTTTAAAAATCTGGAGGCATTACTTGTATGGTGAGCATTGTCGGATATTTACGGATCACAAGAGTTTAAAATATTTGCTCACCCAAAAGGAGCTTGATTTGAGGCAAAGGCGATGGTTGGAGTTGATAAAAGATTATGACTTGGTGATAGACTATCATCCGGGAAAGGCGAACGTTGTAGCTGATGCCTTAAGTCGTAAGTCTTCATCGTCTTTAGCAGCACTTCAGAGTTGTTATTTTCCAGCATTAATAGAGATGAAATCTCTTGGGGTCCAGTTGAGAAATGGTGAGGATGGATCCTTATTGGCAAACTTCATTGTGCGACCTTCGTTACTTAATCAGATCAAGGACATTCAGAGGTATGATGATGAGTTAAGAAAAGAAATTCAAAAACTGACCGATGGGGGAGTCAGTGAGTTCAGATTTGGAGAGGATAACGTCTTGATGTTTAGAGATCGAGTTTGTGTTCCTGAGGGAAACCAGTTGAGACAAACGATCATGGAAGAAGCCCATTCATCTGCTTATGCATTACATCTCGGAAGCACCAAGATGTATAGGACTATCAGGGAGAATTATTGGTGGCCGGGTATGAAGCGAGACGTAGCATAATTCGTAGCAAAGTGTCTCGTATGTCAGCAAGTTAAGGCTGAGCATCAGAGGCCAGTAGGTACACTTCAGTCTTTACCTGTTCCCGAGTGAAAATGGGAGCATGTAACTATGGATTTTGTTTTGGGATTGCCGCGGACACATAGGGGAAAAGATGTAATCTGGGTGATCGTAGATCGGTTGACTAAGTCCGCTCACTTTTTAGCTGTCCATAGTACATACTCTATTGAGAAGCTGGCTCAGCTATATATAGATGAGATTGTGAGGCTACATGGAGTTCCCGTTTCTATAGTGTCAGACCGAGATCCTCGATTCACTTCTCAATTCTGGCCAAAATTTCAAGAAGATCTCGGAACCAAATTGAAATTTAGCACTGCTTTTCACCCACAGATGGATGGTCAGTCAGAGAGGACTATCCAGACCTTGGAGGATATGTTACGGGCTTGTGTCATTGACTTTATTGGGAGTTGGGACAGACATTTGCCATTGGTGGAATTTGCTTACAACAATAGCTTTCAGTCTAGCATTGGTATGGCACCATACGAAGCTTTATATGGAAGGAAATGTCGTACTCCACTTTGTTGGGATGAAGTGGGTGAAAGAAAATTAGTGAGTGTGGAATTGATCGAGCTAACTAATGACAAGATCAAGGTTATACGAGAGAGGCTAAAGGTAGCCCAGGATAGGCAGAAGAGCTATGCAGATAAACGGAGAAAAGACTTGGAGTTTGAGATCGATGATAAAGTTTTTCTTAAGGTTTCTCCTTGGAAAGGTAATAATTTGAATACTTTGAAGTATTAAATCTTATTGATTATACTATCATGATAAATTATGGTGTTTTATTGGATAATGAAAGGTGTGATTCGATTTGCGAAGAGGGGAAAGCTCAACCCGAGATATATTGGACCATTCCGAATCATTGAAAGGATTGGACCAGCGGCTTATCGGTTAGAATTACCTCCGGAGTTAGATCGGATCCACAACGTTTTCCATGTCTCCATGCTTAAGAAATACGTACCAGATCCCTCTCACGTCCTCGAAGCACCTCCGATCGAGTTGCATGACGATTTGAAGTTCGAGGTACAACCTGTGAGTGTCTTGGATCGAAAGGATCGAGTACTGAGAAACAAGAGTATTTCAATGGTCAAAGTGTTGTGGAAAAGTGCTCGAATGGAGGAAATGACATGGGAAGTAGAGCATCAGATGAGGAACCAATACCCGCATCTATTTGTCGAATCTGGTAAGTAAAATTTTGAGGTCAAAATTTTATTTTAAGGGGGGTAGAATTGTAAAACCCAACCCCATAAATACATGTCATGATATACATGCATTGAGTAGCATGTTATTATGCTAGAAAAGCACCTAAGAATAAACGAAACCCGATATTGTACCTAACGGTACACTTAAATTGATTTAACCTCGAACTAGTTCAAATAGGAATTGTAGGATGAAATTTAATATTTTATAGTCCAGGAATGACTAAAAATGATTGTTCGGAGTTCGAGGGTTCATTTGGGGTAAAATTAGAAATTTTGATATTCAAGGGCAAAATCGTCATTTTGCCACCTAAGATAATAATTTGATCATGGAGTGAAATTTTTGACCAATATTAACTATTTGGAGTATAATTTAATGATAGGAAGTGAAAAAGTTTAATTCTGGTGATTTTTGGAGTGTAGGGACAAAATCGTAATTTTGTCACCCACAGATAAAATTTGAGATTTTGAGAGAATTTAGATCAAATTTGACAAATTGGAGAATGGTATGAGTATAAGGGATGAAAAATATGTCTATGGACAATTTTTCAATTTTTGGGGCAAAAATGTAATTTTTGACTTTTACGGGGGCAAAAGTGTAAATTTAAAAAATTACTCCACCGAGATTTTGGATAAGTCTGAGAATTTTATCTAAGCTATGGATATGTGGGACAAGTGTATGGTGAAAATTTGGAAACAAATGGATGAAATTTTAAAAATGGGCCAATGGGAAAGTGACACGTGGCATTTTTTAAATGAAATAATATTATTTTAATGAAAAGTCAGCCCATTTAAACCCAAATTTTGAGTGCTGGCCGGCCATAAGGAAGAAGAAGAGAGGAAATAGAGAGGAAAGGAAGAAAAAAAGAAAAACCAAAGAGAAACAAGAAAATTCAAAGGGAAATTCGCGTTTTTCGCCCGTTTACGCGTCTAACGGTAAGATTTTTCGATTTTAGCTTGATTTCTACCTTTCCTATGCCTTTATTTCCATTTAGCATGCTTGAGGAGAGAGATCAAAAAGTGATATCAAGGTCTGGACGAAATTCTAGGGGAGAGAAATTGAAATTTTTAGGTTTCGATTTTTAGTTAAATTGATAGTTTTAGTTAGTTAAATGTGTTTAGAAATTAAATTGGGCAAGAAATCAGTAAATTTTCACAATACCCACTCTTGGCTGGATGCTCAATGCTGTACAATGATGATGAATTGATTTTATTCTAAGGAAAATGAAGCGAAAATGATGAAAAACGATTAAACGTGATAGAAAAACAAAGTAGAAAATTAACCGAGTTAATGTCCAATTTTTGGCCGAAGTTTTTAAGGAAGGGAGTGAGCTGATTTTGTTGTTTTTAGAAGGTTATTGGCTGATATTTAATGGTTAGAAATGTTGGAGAGAGAATGGGATGATTTAGAGCTAAAATGGAGCACGTTAGCAATTTATCGGGCAAAGTGCCAAAAATAGGTTAATACCGCGTTTAAGCCGTTTTAGGCTATTGCATTTCATACCATGCATTAGTATATGATTTAAGTTAATTATATAGTGATTTAGCATCAATGTGATGAATTGTGTAAATTTTTGTAATATGTCTAGGAGGAGAGCCTTCCGGAAAAGGCAAAGAAGTCGTACCCGACGAGTAGTGATCGGGGCGCTTAGAAAGCTTTTAGTTTGTACAAAGGGTGAGTAAACTTATTATTATTGTAAATTATGTAGAGTTTATTTTAAATGCCCTTTATGTATTTTATGAAATGAGAACGAGATTAAAACGGGAATTTTGATGTTTTAGGAATAAATGTGACAAATAAAAATATATTGTATTGATTATGAAATTGAGTAATTGGAGGCTGCAAATTGACTTGAAAAATATATATTTTCCTAGGAATGGCTTATGAGAAATGAGTATATGTGCCTATATTTTGTGAATGCATTGGAAAATTTATGTAAGTTGTTTTACTATGCAGGCTGGATAAATAAATAAAAGCCACGTTATACTGTCGAAATTTTATTAAAATTGGTGGGTTAGTCACTGCAGTGACGAGTTTCTGTGGACTGCCTATTAGAGGGGCACGGTAAACCCAGTTATATAGTTACTCCGGTTGTAAAGGCGAGGAGGGTAACTCCTGGGATAGTATTAGAGCTCACTTCACGTCGAACCCCCACGTGAATGTGTAACTCGGCCAACGCCAAGGAACGGCTGGTTTTTAAAAATAAAAATATGTTTCACGTGTGAATATTTTAACACCCTTGGCGGACTCGGTTAGATGCCTCGGCCAAGGTGTCCCTGAGGATTAGTTTTGGCTTGAGCCTTGTTTTAATAAAAGATATAAGCCTTAACAATTGTTTTGGTAAATTACAAATATTTTATGGTTTAAGAAATAAATTGAAAACATTATGAAATGGGTTGAAATTTGTTGTTTAAACTTGCCTCCATTTTACTCACCTTTAGATATTTATGATAATGTCTATTTACTCATTGGGATTGCAAAATCTCACCCAACTCCTTTCCACCCATTTCAGGTTTAGTATAGACTGTAGATAGCTGATCTCATCGAGGACTACCATTGGATCTGCATTTTCCAAACCGTAGGTTCACAGTCCTCTTTACTTTTGTTTATTCGGAGGCCCTCTTGTTATTGTAAATTAAATTAAATATTTTGGCTTACTGTATTTCAGTATGTATAAATTTATTTAGCTTTTACGCTATAAAAATTATTCACGTATAACTCTATAAATATTGTTTTATAAGAAAATAGAATATTTTCCTTAATATTTCTTTTATTTTTTTTATTATATTCAAATAACCGTAATTTCGTTTTAAATGAAGATTTTAGACTTTTAAACTCATTTTGAATATGAATTATGTGTTTTGTACTTGTATATTACGTTTTAGCTAGTTTCAAAATTTTTGAGAAGAAAATAACCAAAATACCCCTGTGTGGCGAAAATTTTATTTTGATTGTTTTTGATCTAAAATAGTGTATATTCTCTAAAAACTCGATATTTAACAACGATTGCTCACAGGAAAGGAAAAAAACTGATATCTAAGCCTTGCGGCGTTTCGGTTGGCATTCCGGATAATGAGTGTCAATCGGGACGTCGCGGCGATTGTCATGGGCCTGAGGGAGGTTCCGGGTCGTGACACGTAGGGTATCTACTGAGGTGAGCTTTTTGAGTGCACTTCACGTGGACCACCGCGTGAGAGTGAGACTCAGCCAACGCCAAGGAACGACTATGTTTCAAAATAGAAATATGATTTATGTGAAATATGAATTTTAAAAGCCTTGGCGGACTCGGTTGGATACCCTTGGTCCAAGTATCCCCGAGTACAGGAATTGGCATGAGCCAAGTTTTGAGTAATTCACGAGCCATATTGATTATTTGGTTGAAATGAATATTCGTGATGTGAAAAATTTGCTGAAATGAATTATTTTTAATTTGCTCCCTTTACTCGCCTTTAGATAGTTTAGATGGTGTTTGTTTACTCACTGGGATTTTATAATCTCACCACCCTCAATTCCCCACATTTCAGGTTCGGGATAGCCGATTGCATCAAGGACTTCAATTAGCCTTGCAGTGTCAAAATTATAGGTTCCCAGACTCGCATCTTATTAGTTAGTTGGGGGCCCACGTGTCATTGTAAAAGTAATTTTATACTTTAGTTATTTGATTTAAAATATGTATGAACATATTTAGCTTTTACACCATGTTTTTGGCAAGTTTCGATATTTTTGAAGAAAAATGACGAAAATGCCCCTGTGAGCCAGAAAATAATATTTTATTGTTTTGATTTGGAAACGACTTATGATTTCTTGAAATGCAAGATTTAATAACTGTCGCTCACCGGGGATGTAAAATCCGACCCTATAAATACATGTCATGACATACATGCACTGAGTAGCATGTTATTATGCTAGGAAAGCACCTAAGAAAAGATGAAACCCGATATCGTACCTAACAGTACACTTGAGTTGATTTAACCTCGAATTAGTTCAAATAGGAATTGTAGGATGAAATTTAATATTTTGTACACAAGGAATGACTAAAAATGATTGTTCGGAGTTCGAGGGTTCATTTGGGGTAAAATTGGAAATTTGGATGTTTAGGGGCAAAATCTTCATTTTGCCACCTAAGATAATAATTTGATCATGGAGTGAAATTTTTGACCAAGATTAACTATTTGGAGTATAATTTATTGATAGGAAGTGAAAAAGTTTAATTCTGGTGATTTCTGGAGTGTAGGGGCAAAATCGTAATTTTACCACCCGCGGACAAAATTTGAGATTTTGAGAGAATTTAGATCAAATTTGACAAATTGGAGAATGGTATGAGTATAAGGGATGAAAAATATGTCTATGGGAAATTTTTCAGTTTTTTGGGCAAAAATGTAATTTTTCACTTTTACGGGGGCAAAAGTGTAAATTTTAAAAATTACTCCACCGAGACTTTGGATAAGTCTGAGAATTTTATCTAAGCTATGGATATGTGAGACAAGTGTATGGTGAAAATTTAGAAACAAATGGATGAAATTTTAAAAATGGGCCAATGAGAAAGTGACACGTGGCATTTTTATAAATAAAATAATATTATTTTAATGAAAAGTCAGCCCATTTAAACCCCATTTTAAGTGCTGGCCGGGCATAAGGAAGAACAAGAGAGGAAATAGAGAGGAAAGGAAGAGAAAAAGAAAAACCAAAGAGAAACAAGAAAATTCAAAGGGAAATTCATGATTTTCGACCGTTTACGCGTCTAACAGTAAGATTTTTCGATTTTAGCTTGATTTCTACCTTTCCTATGCCTTTATTTCCATTTAGCATGCTTGAGGAGAGAGATCAAAAAGTGATATCAAGGGCTGGACGAAATTCTAGGGGAGAGAAATTGAAATTTTTAGGTTTTGATTTTTAGTTAAATTGATAGTTTTAGTTAGTTAAATGTGTTTAGAAATTAAATTGGGCAAGAAATCATTAAATTTTCACAATACCCACTCTTGGCTGGATGCTCAATGCTGTACAATGATGATGAATTGATTTTATTCTAAGAAAAATGAAGAGAAAATGATGAAAAACGATTAAATGTGATAGAAAAACAAAGTAGAAAATTAACTGAGTTAATGTCCCATTTTTGGCCAAATTTTTCAAGCAAGGGAGTGAGCTGATTTTGTTGTTTTTAGAAGGTTATTGGCTGATATTTAATGGTTAGAAATGTTGGAGAGAGAATGGGATGATTTAGAGCTAAAATGGACCGCGTTAGCAATTTATCGGGCAAAGTGCCAAAAATAGGTTAATATCGTATTTAAGCCATTTTAGGCTATTGCATTTCATACCATGCATTAGTATAGGATTTAAGTTAATTATATAGTGATTTAGCATCAATGTGATAAATTGTGTAAATTTTTGTAATGTGTCTAGGAGGAGAGCCTTCCGAAAAAGGCAAAGAAGTCGTACCCGACGAGTAGTGATCGGGACGCTTAGAAAGCTTTTAGTTTGTACAAACGGTGAGTAAACTTATTATTATTGTAAATTATCTAGAGTTTATTTTTAAATGCCCTTTATGTATTTTATGAAATGAAAACGAGATTAAAACGGGATTTTTTGATGTTTTAGGAATAAATGTGACAAATAAAAATATATTATATTGATTATGAAATTGAGTAATTGGAGGCTGCAAATTGACTTGAAATATATATATTTTTCTAAGAATGGCTTATGAGAAATGAGTATATGTGGCTATATTTTGTGAGTGCATTGGGAAATTTATGTAAGTTATTTTTACTATGCAGGCTGGATAAATAAATAAAAGCCACGCTATACTATCGAAATTTTATTAAAATTGGTGGGTTAGTCACTGCAGTGACGGGTTTCCGTGGACTGCCTATTAGAGGGGCACGGTAAACCCAATTATATAGTTACTTTGGTTGTAGAGGCGAGGAGGGTAACTCCCGAGGTAGTATTAGAGCTTGCTTCACGTCGAACCGTCACGTGAATGTGTAACTCGGCCAACGCCAAGGGACGACTTGTTTTAAAAATAAAAATGTGTTTCACGTGTGAATATTTTAACACCCTTGACGGACTCGGTTAGATGCCTCGGCCAAGGTATCCCCGAGGGTTAGTTTTGGCTTGAGCCTTGTTTTAATAAACGACATAAGCCTTAACAACTGTTTTGGTAAATTACAAATATTTTATGATTTAAGAAATAAATTGAAAACATTATGAAATGGGTTGAAATTTGTTGTTTAAACTTGCCTCCATTTTACTCGCCTTTAGATATTTATGATAATGTCTGTTTACTCATTGGGATTTTATAATCTCACCACCCTCCTTTCCACCCATTTCAAGTTCAGTATAGACTATAGATAGCTAATCTCATCGAGGACTACCATTGGATCTGCATTTTCCAAACCGTAGGTTCACAGTCCTCTTTACTTTTGTTTATTCGGGGGCCCTCTTGTTATTGTAAATTAAATTAAATATTTTGGCTTACTGTATTTTAGTATGTATAAATTTATTTAGCTTTTACGCTATAAAAATTATTCACGTATAACTCTATAAATATTGTTTTATAAGAAAATATAATATTTTCCTTAATATTTTTTTTATTTTCTTATTATATTCAAATAACCATAATTTCGTTTTAAATGAAGATTTTAGACTTTTAAACTCATTTTGAATATGAATTATGTGTTTTGTACTTGTATATTACGTTTTAGCCAGTTTCGAAATTTTTGAGAAAAAAATGACCAAAATACCCCTTTGTGGCGAAAATTTTATTTTGATTGTTTTTGATCTAAAATAGTATATATTCTCTAAAAACTCGATATTTAATAATGATTGCTCATAGGAAAGGAAAGAAACTTATATGTAAGCCTTGCGAGGTTCCGGTTGGCCCGGATAATGAGTGTTAATCGGGACGTCACGGCGATTGTCATGGGCCTGAGGGAGGTTCCGGATCGTGACAATTCTATTGGTATAAGACCTTTTGGTTTTAAAGATAAGAGTTTTTGGTTTTAAAGTGGTTTTAAAAAATTACAGTATCAGTGTGGCCCCGGATTAAGTTAAGTTAGGTTGAATGAATGCATGCATTTTCATATAGAGCCTAAGGTTCCCTAAGCTTGCTCGTTTTCTCTTATAGATTATTATGCCTCCTCGACGCGGATGCCCACCTTTCACTAGATCGGTTGGGAGGGGAAAAGTTCGTTCCCAACGTCGTCAACTAGATGCAATAGGGGAAGAATCGGCTGCGTCTACCATTCGGGCAGCACTTGCTGCTGAGCAGGCCGATAGTCCTCCACATCCTCCACCTCCTCCGCCACCTACTGGTATTCCCACCATGCCTACTGAGATAGCACAGGCATTGGCAGCTTTCTTTACCACAATGGCTGGTGGAGCTCCGACTGGTCAAGTTCCACCTATAGTACCACCAGTTACTCCTTTAGTTCCACCACCGGTACAAGATGTATCCATTTCCAAGAAGCTAAAGGAGGCTAGACAGCTCGGTTGTGTGTTTTTCACGGGTGAGTTGGATGCCACTGTGGCAAAGGACTGGATTAATCAGGTTTCAGAGACTCTCTCTGATATGAGATTAGACGACGACATGAAGCTGATGGTGGCTACGAGATTATTAGAGAAGAGGGCTCGTACTTGGTGGAATTCAGTGAAGTCCCGTTCCACTACACCTCAGACGTGGCCCGATTTTCTCAGGGAATTCGATGGTCAGTATTTCACTTATTTTCATCAGAAAGAAAAGAAGAGAGAATTTTTGAGTTTGAAACAAGGGAATCTAACTGTAGAGGAGTACGAGACTCGTTTTAACGAGTTAATGTTATATGTGCCAGATCTGGTGAAATCTGAGCAGGATCAGGTCAATTATTTCGAGGAAGGGCTCCATAATGAGATTAGAGAACGGATGACAGTGACTGGTAGGTTTCGATTAATTCAGTTAATTTGGATAAATCAGTTAAAAAATTCAATTAGATTGGTTTTGTCAGTTTAGATCGATTAAAAAATTGAAATCGGTTAGCCGAATTAATCAACTTTAAAATAAGTATATTTAAATTTTTTTATTATATGTATGCACTCACATTATTTTCTAAACATATATATAAATGAAGGGCTAGATTTAATCATTAAGAGGGATTTTCTTACATGTATTGACTCACACACGTTTTCTATACTTGTATATAAATAAATGACTTAGATTTAATTATCAAAAAATAAAAAAAAGTACACTTTATTTAGACATTAATATTATTAAATATTTATATAAATATAACCATACAAAAATTAATTTAAAAATTAATAGAAAATATAATGAAAACTATACCCTAAGCTTACGTTATTAATATAACTTATTATATTAACTTATTTTTATCTTAAGTTATTAATATATTATACTATATGTAGTATATTTATTAATATAAAGTATATAGTCTATACAATATAGAGTACTATAGATTACAGTAACTTATTTTTTTATAAATTATTAATAAACAATAGTAATATAGCATAACTTATATTAATATAGTAAGTTATATTAAATTATTAATATTAGTGTACTACAGTAATATAACTTATATTAGTAATTAACTATATTGTAATATATAACAATATTATATATCTATATATTATAGTATACTTATTGATATACTATTTAGTCAATAACAATTTACTATTATATATAACAATATACTATTATATAATATATTTGTTATATGACTTCTTAGTATACTTATATACTATATAAGTAAATATTAACTATATATAACAATATATTAATACACAATACATTGTATTAGTATATAGTTATACACCATATAAAATATATATCAATACAATTTACATATATACTGTATAATTATATATAGTAAATATTAATACTATATATATTGTTTACAGTTATACATTATATAATATATATCTTAGTACACTCTAGATAGTATACTTATGAATGCACTAATTAATCAATATATAGTATAATTAGTCAGAAACTACATATTAGTAATATACTATATTAGTAGAGGTGTCAATATGAGCCGGCTTAGCCCAAAATATTATAGGTTGAGAAAATATGGGCTAGGTCGAGCCAACCCATTTATTACATGGGTTGTCAAAATTCCAACCCAACCCACCCTTTGTTAACCCATGGGTCAGGCTGGGCCAATCTACTTCTTTTTTTTTTCAAAAAAAAAATTCGTTTCCACAATTCTACCTAACAAACTCCCTATTAATAAAATTATTTCATGATTTAATCTATAAATTGAATAACAAAAACATGTTACAAACAAATAAATTACACCAAATATAAATAAGCAAATAAATTACATCAAACATAAATAAAGTTTTAATTTTTAACACAAGCTACAATCTCATCAACATAAGTACATAGCCAAATAAATAGAAACTTCAAGACTTATTTGTGTTCTCCTTAATCCTCATCCTCAAGCAAAACATATGAATCTTATTGAGATAGTAATGATGTTTGAAGGTCTGAATCATTATCATCTAATATTCATTACTATAAAAGAAAAAGAGATAGTGGGTTTTAATCTTAACTAAAACTTTTAATTTGACAAGCAAAGATTAAAAATATTAAAATATATTAAATAAACAGTACCATTGGTACCTAAATTATTAATTTTATATAGCTAAATATATAAAATTATTAATTAATTTTTTTCTTTTGACCCATAAGGCTAGTACATACCAACCCTAGATAGTCCATTGATCAGATGGGCTGGCCCATCTAAGCTCGATTTTAATATGGGCTTGAATTTTCATGTCCCAATCCATCCCACTTTCAATAAAAAAATAACTAGCCCAATGGGTCAAGCTTATTTGGACAAGTCTATATATTAGTATATTAGTAAAATTATAAGTAATAATGTAATATGTCGTAACATAAAGTACATTATTAAAATATTATTAAACAAATTAAAAAATAGAAAAAAGTTAAAAATTTTGGTTAAATTGGTTAAAGCTAATTTAACTAACTAAAGTCGATTAATTTAAGATTGGTTCAGATTCGTTAATTTTTTTAGGAAAGTCAGTAAAGTCTGTTAATAGTATTCTTTAACCGAATTAACCAATTTTACTGAATGCTCACCCTAATGGTGAATTTACATATTAAGCCTTTAATGAATATTGCATATTAGTTGGAATACTTGTTGCTTATGTTCATATACAAAATAGTTCAGTAGAATCGTTTATTAAATACTTCCAACTAATTGCAAGGTCATCACTTATGAAAAGTAACCATTGTTGCTTGAGGGCATGCCATTTTGCATGTAGCAGCACTTGTGTCAAACCCTGCTTTGTAAAATAATTATAATGTCATTCACATGCTCGATAGAATTTTTGTACATTTAGGAAGTTCGAAAAATCGTTAAAAGACGATATTGCCCCAAATGGTACCATTGAGTCGATTAAGCTACGAACTAGTTCAAATAGGAATTTTAAGGTGAAATTAAGAGTTTCACAGTTCAGGGATGACTCAAAATGGTAATTCGGAGTTCGATGATCAATTTGGAGTCAAACCAGAATTTTCACTATCTAGGGGCAAAATCGTAATTTTTCCACATGCGGACAAAATTTGAGATTTTGAGGGAATTTAGATCACATTTCACAAATTGGAGAATGGTATGAGTATAAGGGATGAAAAATATGTCTATGGGTAATTTTTCAGTTTTTGGGGCAAAAATGTAATTTTTCACTTTATTGGGGTAAAAGTGTAATTTTTAAAAATTTACTCCACCAAAACTTTGGAAAAGTCTAGAAATTTCATGGAATACATGGATAAGTGAAGAGGATTGAGTGGTAGAAAAAGAAAGGCAAAAAGATGGCTTGAAAAAAATAAAAAAATAAAATATTTAAAAGGTAAATAAAATAATAATATTTTATTAAGCCTATTAAAAGGCTTGAAAATTTCAGAATTCTTCATTGGGAGGGTCAGCCAATACCAGCAGGAGAGAGAAAAAATAAGAACAAACCCTAGAGTGAGAAAATTCAAAGAAAAAGTGTGATTTTTCAAGGAATCAAGTGTTTAAAGGTTTGCTTTTTCAAGCTTAGCTTAAGATTTATCATTTCCATGCATTTCTCCTTATTTTCCATGGTTAAATTATGTGTTTTGATGATGGATTCAAATCTGATCATATGGGTTTAGAGAGAGAAAGTTGTTAGATTAATTTGATTTTGAACTATGCTAGTGTTTAGTGTTAGTTTAGCATGTTTATGAGTAAAACAACAAGAAAAATATTCATTTTCTCTATGAATTTCTCTAGGCTGAATCTAGCCAATGGTGTGTGAGGATGAGGTTGACTTTATTTTAAGAGAATTAGATGGAAAAATGATGAATTATGAGGTTGGAAATTAAATGGGAATTTTTGGTGTAAAAAAATTGAAAATTTTACCCACTAGGGGTAAAAGCGTAATCTGTGGTCCGAACTGATAAATTGGACCACATTCACAGTCATTGAGGTGTTGTGGATATAATTGGATAATTGAAATTGAAATGGATGGAATTGGAGTTGAATTGGAGATTTTAGAAATTTACACCGTGTATAGGAGAGTTAGGTCGGACATTGTGATTAAGTGATTGTTCAAACATTTCACACCCTATCTAGTGCATACGCATGGATAAGAGCCTGAAATAATATATATTGATTTGACACAAATTATTGAATTTTTTGTGCCATGTATTGTGGATAGGTGGTGAGTTATCTGATACGGATAAAAGACTACACCCGAGGATCGAGAATAGGAGTATATCTACTCCTAGTATAGTGAGTAAACTTACTATCGTCTTAATTATCTAGAGTAGATTTATTTAATTGTGTGATTTTATGAAAAAATGGTTTAATTGGAAAATTATTGTGTTTTATGGGAAAATGGGATTTTATAAAATAATTTTATAAAATTTTTGAAAATTTAATAATGATTTCAAAAATAGAGTAATTGGAGACCTATACTATGATTGTGTTGTTTATCCATGATTTTACATTAAATAGCTTATGATAAATGTGGGTATGACTGGATATTTTATGATTTAAAGAATATGTGAACTGCTTTGATTTGTCTTGAATGTGTTAAGTGAGCCATGTCATACTATTGTGATTTTATTGGTTGGTGGATTATAAAGTGGGCACTGTAGTGATTGGGGTTCCGTGGGCCAGCCTAATTAGAGGGGCATGGTTCTCAATTATTGTGCTTACCTAGATTAGAGAGGCGCGTAGTATAACTCCTGAGGTAGGATTTGAGTACACTTCACGCTGACCACCACGTGAAACTGGGACTCAGCCAATGTTGAGGAACGGTTGTGTTGATAAAGGTGAAATGTGTTTGTGTGTGTGACAATAAACAACCTTGGTGGTCTCGGTAAGATGCCTTCGCGGGGTATCCCCGAGAATGGAGTTTTGGCAAGGGCCAAATTTTTGAAAAGTACATAAGCCATGTTGAGTAATTGGATGAAATCCAATTATTTATATGGGTTGGGATGAATTATTTTAATTGTCTCCTATTACTCGGCTTTAGATTATTTTGATGATGTCTGTTTACTCATTGAGATTTTATAATCTCACTCCTTTTTTCTATACATTTTTCAAGCTCAGAATAGGTAGTAGACTGTCAATTGCATCGAGAAGTAAATTTCGGAGTTGCATTCTAGAAAACAAGGTTATAGACTTAAACCTTATCAGTTATTTGGGGGCTCACGTGTCATTGTAATTTAAATTGCATACTCCAGTTTTCTATATTACAATATGTATAAATTTATTTTGTTTTTATGTGCAGAAAATTAATTTTTGATGTTTAAAAAAAATATATATTGTTTTACATTAAAATAGATTATTTTAATTAATATTTTTATTTTATTTTATTATTCAAAAAAAAAAGAAAAAAAGAGAGAGGAATGGAAAAACTGGTACAAAAGCCTTGCGAGGTCTCGAAAGGCATTCGGGGGAAGAATATCTGTCGAGGCTTCGCGGCGGTTGTCACGGGCTCGATGGGAGTTCCGGGTCGTGACAACTTGTATGCATCATGCTAACGAGTTATCATAAATTCTCTCTTTTATGATTAGTTTATGGTCAGAAACCAAATATTCACCATATAAGAATTTTTGGATGTGTGGTATTACTAACCTAAAAAGAATAGCTAAAACTTATACGCTAGTGGCAAAATGCTCCTATTAAAATCAATGTCCTTGTAGGATAAGACACGCCAAAAGTGTGGGAAACCAATCGGTTTCAAAAATAAAATCCTCAAAAAAGAAAAAGAACATGTCACGACTCGGAACTCCCCATCGAGCCCATGACAACCGCCGCAACATCCCGATAGGCATTCATTACCCCGAATGCTGATCGAAACCCGCAAGGCTTAGCATCAGCTTTCGCATCTCCCTGGTGAGTGACAGTTATTAAATCTCGCATTTCGAGAAATCATAAGTCGTTTCCAAATCAAAACAATAAAATATTATTTTCTGGCTCATAGGGGCATTTTGGTCATTTTTCTTCAAAAATACCGAAACCCGCCAAAAACATGGTGTAAAAGATAAATATGTTCATACATACTTTAAATCAGATAACTGAAGTATAAAATTACTTTACAGTGACACGTGGGCCCCCAACTGACCAAGAAGGCGTAGGGCTACGAACCCTTACTTTCTAGGATGCAACTCCGAGATTAATTCTCGTTTTAATCAACTATCAACAAACTGTCCTGAGCCTAAAAAATGAATAGGAAGAGGGGTGAGATTATGATTACATAATCCCAGTGAGTAAACAGACATCATATAAACTATCTAAAGGCGAGTAAATGGAGACAATTAAAAATAATTCATTTCAGTAAATTTTTCACAACATGAATATTCATTTCAACCAAATAATCAATATGGCTCATGAATTTCTCAAAACTTGGCTCATGCCAAATCCTGTACTCGGGGACACTTGGACCAGGGGTATCCAACCTAGTCCGCCAAGGTTGTGAAAAATTTTATATAATCATAAAACTTGTTTTTATTTTGTAAAAAAAGCAACCATTCCTTGGCGTTGACTGAGTCTCACTTCACGTGGTGGTTAACGTGAAGTGCACCTAAAATGCCCACCTCAGGAGATACCCTACGCGCCTCTACGACCAAGGTGAGAATATAAATGAGTTTACCGTGCCCCTCTAATAGGCTAGTCCATGGAACCCCGCCACTGCAGTAGCTAATCTTTATTTTATCTACCACCTGATTTATAAAATCCTTATCTGCATGACATGGCAATTTATCGCAATCTAGCCTCTCAAGGTTGAATACATAGTATATATAATTTTGATACAAATACCAACTTTGCCATTCATGCTCACATATTGTTATAAGCCATATAATTTAAAACACAATTTATAACACAAGCAGGCAATCTCAAATTACTCTATTTTCAAAACTAGTATTCAATTTTTCAAAAAATTTATAAAATCATTTTATAAAATCACAATTTCTCCTCAAACATAGAAATTTACTATTTAAACCCATTTTCTATAAGATCACACAATTGTATAAAACTACTCAAGATAATTAAGACGATAATAAGTTTACTCACAGTATTAGGAGTAGAAATACTCTTATTTTTAGTCCGCGGGCACAGTCTTCTACCCGTATCCAATGGCTCACCACCTAGCTATAATCCATGACACATATTCCAATTAAATTGTGTCTAACAGTCATAAGCTATTTCAGGCTCGATATATATGCATGATATGAAATGAAAAATGCACGGGTAGCCATCTAGACCTGATATTGGCCTAAGTCGATTTTTCATCCGATAAATTGGCCAATGCGTCCAATTTCACTCCAACTTGCTCCATTTCTTTTCCAATCCCTCAATTCACCAAGCACAATTAATTAACACACAATTAGGCAAAATTTATCTTCACTTTTCTTCTTGGAACTTTCGGCCAACAATGGTACACTAACTTCGTGATTTTTTCTACTTAATTTTCTCTCCATAATTCATTAATTCCTACACAAAAAACTATTATTTCTTAATCAAATCACCTAGAATAACATCCCATTCTTCCTCATTTTTCACTTAGAGAATTCGACTATTGATGGGCACCAAACCTTTGGTGGTTTTCTTCACTTGTTTTCATGCTACACGTCATTAATCACCTAAAAACACTAACATACCTAAAAATCAAACCAATCCAAGATCATTCTCTCTCCATATCCATTTTGACCAGCCATGAATTCATCATGAAAACATGTAATTTAACGATGGAAATTAAGGGAAAATGCATGGGTAAGGTAAATCACTAGCAAAATCAAATAAATTTTACCTTTGCTTGATCAAATCCTTGAATTCCAACACTTTCTCTTTGATTTTTTCCACCTAGGGTTTGTTCTTCCTTGGTTTCTCTTCTCTTCTGGTTTGGCTGATCACTATGGGAGAAATGGGCTTATTTTTTACCTTTTTATAAAGAAATAATAAAATAATAAAAACATGACACATGGCATTTCCTTATTAGTTCAAATTTTAAATATTTGACTTTTAATTCTTTAATTCTCCACCACACATTTCTCATGTTTATCCATTTCCATGATGAATAAAATCTCTTAGTCTTGACAAGTGTCGGGGGTGAAAATTTACTGATTTGCCCCCGAGGTGGCAAAATTACCATTTCGTCCCTATACTACAAATTATACCGAAATTAAAATTTTTCACTTCTAAACTTCAAATCATACTCCAATACTCAAATCATACTCCAATAAGTCAAATGGGGCAAAAAAAAATCTTTTCTAAAATTTTTCATTTTGTCCCCAAGTACAAATGACCATTTTGCCCCTAGATAGTGAAAATTCCAATTTAACTCCAAATTGATCCTCAAACTTCGAATTACCATTTTGAGTCATCCCTAAACTGTGAAACTCTTAATTTCACCTTAAAATTCCTATTTGAACTAGTTTGAGGCTTAATCGACTTAATGGTACCATTAGGGGCAATATCGCCTTTTAACGATTCCTCGAACTTCCTAAATATGCAAACATTCTATTGAGCATGTAAATGACGTCGTAAGGGTTTGACAGAACAAATATACAATATGGTCAGAAGAGAAAATAGAAACTCTAGAACAGACCCTTGACATAATTGATAGAATTTTAAAAATAATTCAAGTACCTGAAATCATTGAAAATGAAGAGATCTCAATAAATTATGTCATTACGAGAAAAGATGGAATCAAAATGAAATAAAAGTCGACGATATTTTTGCATATAATGTTGCACTCAATATTATGTAAGAAAATGAATGAGGATCTTAAACCTACATCTATTGAAGAATTTAGACATAGAAATGATTGGCCAATGTAGAAAGATGTAATTAAGTTGGAATTGACTTCACTTGCAAAATGTGAAATTTTGAGACCTAGTGTCCATACAACAAATAGTGTAATACTAGTAGGATCTAAATAGGTATTTATGCGAAAAGGAAATGACAAAAATAAGATTATGAGATTTAAAGCATGGCTTGTTACACAAGGTTTTACCAAAAAACCTGATATTGATTATGAATAGACATATTCTCTTGTCGTGTATGTACTTATATTTCTATATTTAGTTAGTCTAGCAATATATGAGAAAATTGAAATGTGTATAATAAATGTAGCTGTAGCATATTTATATAGCATACTCTATATATATATATATTTAAAATTATTTGTATTTCATTATATATGGTACTGCTTACTTGATATATATATATATACATATACACGAAAATCCCTAAAAAATTTAGTACTGCTTACTTGATATATATATATATATATATACACGAAAATCCCTAAAAAATTTAAGTTGCTTGAATCACACAATTCCTAAAAAAATTATTTAATAAAATTAAATAAATATGTATATAGATTAAAACAATTCGGACGCATATGGTATAATCGGCTTAGTGAATATTTGTTGAAAGAAGCCTAAAAAATGATCTTATATACCCATGTGTTTTGTAAAAATTCGAATCTAAATTTGTGATAATTGTTGTTTATGTTGATGAGCTAAACATTATTGAAACTTTTGAAGAGTTATCAAAAGCCATCGATTACTTAAAGAAAGAATGCGAGACAAATGAAATTTTTGTCTATCAACCAAATTATATAGCAACAAGGCTAAAATGGTTATATATGGGCAAAACATATCCATTGAGTTCACTAATAGTTGTAAGGTCACTAGTTGTGAAAAATGACTATTTTTGACCTTGTGAAGATGATAAAGAACTTCTTAGTCCTGAAATACCACATCTTAGTTTAATTGGACTACTAATGTACCTTGCTATCAGTACACGACTTGATATATCATTTGACGTAAATTTATTAAAAAGATATAGTTATTCTCCAACTCAGTGACATTGGAATGGAATTAAACATATACTTCGATAACTCTAAGGAATAATGCACATGGGCTTATATTACTTAGAGGTATCAAAATCAAATTTAATTAGTTATGTAGATGCAAGATATTTGTCTGATCCACACAAAGCTTGATTCCAAACAGGTTACTTATTCACATATAGAGGTATGACTATTTCATGGTGTTTTGTAAAACAAACTATGGTTGCTATTTCTTCTAATCATGCAGACATTTTAGCAATGCATGAGGCAAGTCGTGAATGTGTTTGATTAAGATCTATAACTTAACATATTCTAGAAACGTGTGGATTGTCAACCAAGAAAGAAATTCCAACAATGTTATATGAGATAATACTACTGACATAACATAATTACAAGAAGGATACATTAAAAGTTATAGAACAAAACATATTTAGCAAAAATTCTTCACTCCTGATTTCCAAAAAAAAGGTGATATTAGTGTTTAACAAATTCGTTTAAGTGACAATCTAGTAGATTTAATCACCAAAGTCATTCCTATTGCAACATTTGAAAAGTTAGTACAAAAGATTGTAATGTATCATTTTAAAATCTTAAATAATGAAGTTATCATGGAAAGTAAAATACACATTGTATTTTTTCCTTTATCAAGGTTTTTCTCATTGAGTTTTTCTTGATAAGGTTTTTAATGAGGCAACATTTCAAAAGTGTATTCTTGAAAAGAATTATGTACTATTTTTCCTTCACTCGAATTTTTTCCATGAAATTTTTTTCTAGTAAGGTTTTAACTGTCACGACCAGACACTCCCCTCGAGCCCGTGACAATCGCCGCAATGTCTCGATTGACATTCTTTACCCGGAATGCCAACCGAAACCTCGCAAGGCTTTCGTATCAGTTTTACTTCTCCCATGTGAGCAACAGTTATTAAATATCATGTTTTAGAAAAATATAGATTAATTTCAAATAAAAAATAATCAAAAAGTAATTTCTACTACACATGGGTATTTTGGTCATTTTACCTAAAAATTTTGAAACCTGGTAAGAATATGATATACAAGTAATAAGCATCCATTTCATGTCCAAAAATAAGTCTCGTTGTCTAATTCATCAATTTAAAATGAAGTTATGGCTATTCAAATTAAATAAAAATATTTCATAAAATATTCTATTTTCTTATAAAACAATATTTATAGAACTCTGCGTAAATAATTTTTGTAGCGTAAAAGCAAAATAAATTCATACATACAGTGGCACACATAGCCAAGTATACAAAATATTCTACAATGACATGTGGGTCCCAAAATAACCAAAATAAACACAACGGTAAACCTGCGATTTCTCAGGGTGCGAACACATCAGCAAACTCTCGACAAAATCGACGGTCTACAGATTTCCCTGAGCTTGAAATGTGTGAAAGGAGGGTGGTGAGTTTTTATAAACCCAGTGAGTAAGCAAAGTTCATCTACAACATCTAAAGCCAAGTAAATGGAGACAATTTAAAATATCTCATCATAATATGATTCATAACATCAAATGTCATTTCATTTTATATAAATCAATTACATTTCGTAAAAATCAACAAGGCTTATGATTCTCGTAAAAACTTGGCTCGTACCAAGATTTGCACTCGGTGACACCTTACGCCGGGGCATCTAATCGAGTTTGCTAAGGCTGTTAAAATAACATATGAGTATAAAACTCATTCTTTTACATTTAAAAGCACAGCCGTTCCTTGGCGTTGGTTGAGTTTCACCCTCACGTGGTGGTTCGGCGTGAGGTGAACTCTAACGTTACCTTAGGAGATACCCTCCGCGCCTCTCGTACCAAAGTAAAATATAACGAGGTTTATCGTGCCCCTCTCATAGGCTGGTCCACGGAAACCCGCCCACTGCAGTAAGCTAATCAGATAACCCACCAATTCAATCAAATTTTCGACAGCATGACATGGCTAATATAATATTACCAGCCTGTCAAGGCAAAGCAAAATAGTTCATATATTCCACACAAACAAAATTTCAGCCATGCTTGCCATCACATTGTCATAAGCCATCAATTCAAACCATATGTCAAACACGAGTATATAACACATGTATACAGTCTCCACTAACTCAATTTCCAAAACCAGTATTCAATTTCAAAACCAGTTATAAATCTCATTTCGTTCAGTCAACACTTCAATTATAAAACATAATAGTTTACAATTTAAATTCATTTTTCTTTAAAACATAAAACGGGTATAAACTACTTTAGATTGTTAAAATGATCGTCTGATTACTCACCTTGACGGGAGTATGGAGTACTCTTATTCTTGGTCCTCGAGTACGATATCCTTACTCTTACCAGGGGGCTTACCACCTATACCTAGTACACAACAAGTAATTTAACACATTTGTGCCAAACTGTTATAAAACTATTTCTGGCTCTACATAAATGCATGAAATGGAATGAGAAGTGTCCAAATAATCACTTAAAGACAGTGTTCTACGTAGGTTCAATTATGATCGGAATAAATTTGTATTCGACCTAATTCGAACTATACACCATTGATTTAACTGAAACATCCGATTCAACTCCAAATATATTCATTACACTTCCAATACTCAAATTACACCTAAAGTACCTCAATGAACTCGATTTTCTCATTGTTGTTCAAATCGTTTACTAAAGGAACCATACGTTTCCATAACTGTTTTCAATGTTCGACACCACAATTCATCAAATACGAGTTAAATAACATGAGATATAACAAGATTCATCATCAATATGTCCTTTAGTAAATTCGGCCAAGGAGGGTTTGATGAAGAACATGTGGTTTTCATGCTTGTTTTTCACACCGAATATCACAAAACAACTAAAAACGCGTATATAGCATGAAATCTAACAAAACTCGTGTTCAAAACCTCTCCCCCTAGGTTTGGCCAGCAAACTTTCCTTCATGAAATCTTGAGTTTCAACCATAGAAAATGAAAAAGAAATCATGGGAAAGGTAGATCTTAAGCTAAAATTAAAAAATCTTACCTTTACTTGCTTGATTCCTTGAAATCCAACAATTTTTCTTGAATTTTTCCTTCCTAGGGTTTGTTATTCTCTTTTTCTCTTTGTTCCCATGCTTGGCCGACCATATGAGTGAATTGGGAAAGGTTTATGTTGGTTTATAAAGAAAATTATAAAAGTATTAAAGCTTGACACTTGTCACCACTTGATTGGTCCATGGGTAAACTTAACCATTAAGCATTCTCTTTTCCACCACATATAATCCCTTACTTATCCAAGACATAAAAATGATAATAGGTGAAATTTATGAGCTTGACAAGTGTCATGGTGGTGTAAAATTTCAAAAAATTTTGACTACGTCCTTATGGACACGTGAAATGACCATTTTGTCCTTATGCTCGGAATTGAAATTTTTTACTTCTCAAATTCAAATTATGTTCCTACTAATAAAATTTGGTCAAAAAAAAAATCTCTTTCAACATTCCAATTTTGCCCTCGGGTGGCAAAATGACCATTTTGCCCCTACGTTATGAAAATTCTTGATTAGACTCCAAATCAATTCTCGAACTCCGAATCACCATTTTAAAGCATTCTAAGGTTCGATAACTCTCAAATACATTCTAAAATTTCTATTTGGACTAGTTCGAGGCTTAATCGACTTAATTGTACCACTAGGTACGATACTGACGTTTTAAAAATTTTTCGGAGCATCCAAGTTTGCAGACATGCTATCAAGCACGTGAATAACATGGCAAGTATATAATAGAGCTGAGCTTGACAGCATTACCCCCCTTAAAATAAAATTTTGACCTCAAAATTTCACTTATCGGACTCGGAGAAAGGATGTGGGAATTGGCTTCTCATCTGATGCTCAACTTCCCACGTCATCTCCTCCATCCGAGAATTCTTCCACCCCTCAGGGCATGGTGGCATCCAATGGTACCTATCAGAACACTCGACAAGGGGTGCACTTCACCCTCTCGGGGCAGTCCTTTCCCTCCCCTTCCAAGCTCCTGGGCGGAAAGTCATACTTCGTCACAAATCATATGCGAGAGTTCCTAGGAATAGGGTTATCTTTCCCTTTGCTCTGATACCAATTGAATTCTAGGGGTGGCTCCACCCCTTAAGGCAGCCCTTTCCTCCTTCAACAGTGGCATCCCATAACCTTTCTCGATAATTATATTACCAGTTTACCTCTGTCAAACCAAAAGATTTCTATACACATTCAGTCATTTAAACAGCTACTTTACATTCCGTTCGAGACATACAAAATAAAAGCCAACTCCTAACTCCTTTGTACAGGTAACTACTACATTTTCCCTTTTTACTTTTCTATTTTATTCCCATAGGTCAAGTTTAATCCATGAATATTAGGGTATAATCAACTCTAAATTACCCTTTTGAATGTTTGAGTACCATTTAACTTACCTTCTACCATAAATTGTTTCTTATGTAATCCATACGGGTTCTCATTGTGCCTATGCATAACTTCACATAATTTACATGCTTATACTCTTTTTTTATCATTTCCAATCCTATGTATAAGCTCCATTATACCACGCATCCTTGCATCACAATGTCATTAATCACATTTCAATCATTAAATATCATTTTCACCCAATCACAATCCGGTATCCACATATACTTGAACTTTACGATTTTATTGATCCTTAAGAGGTTTTCTTTAATTCATCCTTGCAGCTTATGCAATATCACAATTCCTAAAAGTCATATTCGTTTCTCCTTTACCTTGTATACTTCCATCATATATGTCCTTATTCGTTTCCATATTAATTAGTCACTTAAGATTTAAATTCATTGAAGTCGTGTGCACTTCTTACATTTTGAATACTAGTTTCCCATGTTAGGAAATTTTTCATTAACCAACTTCATTATCAGGATTACCTTCAATCATCTTGTACTATTTCTTTACACTAATATATTCATACGTTCTCTTTAGAATCTGCACAATCAACTATGATTTTTATAAACTTAATATAGATTTTACTAAGGTATCCCTCGACATCATCGCCAATATCTAATTTCGATCTCACATCGAGCGACCTCATAACTTATGCTTTAACCATTAAACTCCTTGACAATTCCAAGTTCCACATTTCCTTATCATGTATATAAATATTTTAAAGTATTACTAACCATTATTCTTAACACTTGCAATTTGGTCTATTCGTTTCAAAACTCTTATACGTTGCCAATATATAAGTCAACAAAGGAACTTTCCAATTCATTCATATCAATAACTTCCAAAACCTTAAAACTCCAATTAACGAAGCTTAACATCAAGTCCAATGACCTTAATTCAATTCGTAAGTTCAACTTCCCGTCTTTCACCTCTAATTCCACAATTTCTATAACAGGTGTTTCTAACCAATTGTTCTCCTAAAGGGGTATAAACTACAATTTTCTATTCTAAAAGTGATAGGTTTCTATCAGAAAAGGATGCGAATGTCTCGCTCACATAAGATCTATCCGAACCAGAATCCATTAAAACATAAGCATCTATGTCAAATACAAACATGGTCCTGTCACTGCACTGGGTCGAACTTGTGTCTCTTCCTCTCCCAACTAATCTAGCGAGAGGTGGGAGTCCACTTCAAGGTGACATAATAATTTATAAGAAGAACCATAACAAGTTTAGACAACTTCAGGTTCTATATGCAGATGCATGCATTCAACTCAATCTAATCTAACTTGGTGCCACATTGACACTGTAGTTTTTAAAATAACTTTAAAACTAAAAGCTCTGATATCACATGAATTGTCATGATCCGGCACTCCCCTCGAGCCGGTGACAACCGCCGCGATGTCTCGATTGACATTCCTTACCCGGAATGCCAACCGAAACCTCGCAAGGCTTTCGCATCGGTTTTACTTATCCCTTATGAGCAACAGTTATTAAATAGCATGTTTTAAAGGAATATAGACTAATTTCAAATAAAAAATAACCAAAAAGTAATTTCTACTATACAGGGGTATTTTGGTCATTTTACATAAAAGTTTTGAAACCTGGTAAGAATATGATATACAAGTAATAAGCATCCATTTCATGTCTAAAAATAAGTTTCGTTGTCTAATTCATCAATTTAAAATGAAGTTATAGCTATTCAAATTAAATAAAAATATTTCATAAAATATTTCATTTTTTTTATAAAACAATATTTATAGAACTCTGCGTAAATAATTTTTGTAGCGTAAAAGTAAAATAAATTTATACATACAGTGGCACACGTAGCCAAGTATACAAAATATTCTACAATGACATGTGGGTCTCAAAATAACCAAAATAAACATAATTGTAAACCTACGATTTCTAAGGGTGTGAATCCAACAGCAAACCCTCGACAAAATTGGCGATCTATAGATTTTCCTGAGCCTGAAATGTGTGAAAGGATGGTGGTGAGTTTTTATAAACCCAGTGAGTAAGCAAAGTTCATCTACAACATCTAAAGCCGAGTAAATGGAGACAATTTAAAATATCTCATCAAAATATGATTCATAATATCAAATCTCATTTCATTTCATATGAATCAATGTCATTTCGTAAAATCAACAAGGCTTATGATTCCCATAAAAACTTGGCTCGTGCCAAGATTTGCGCTCGGTGACACCTTGGGCCGAGGCATCCAACCGAGTTTGCCAAGGTTGTTAAAATAACATATGAGTATAAAACTCATTCTTTTACATTTAAAAGCATAGCCGTTCCTTGGCATTGGCCGAGTTTCACCCTCACGTGGTGGTTCGGCGTGAGGTGAACTTTAACGTTACCTTAGGAGATACCCTTCGCGCCTCTCGTACAAAGGTAAATATAATGAGGTTTACCGTGCCCCTCTCATAGGCTGGTCCATGGAAATTCGCCCACTGTAGTCAGCTAATCAGATAACCCACCAATTCAATCAAATTTTTGACAGCATGACATGGCTAATATAATATTACCAGCCTGTCAAGGCAAAGCAAAACAGTTCATATATTCCACACAAAAAAATTCCAGTCATGCTTGCCATCACGTTGTCATAAGCCATCAATTCAAACCATATGTCAAACACGAGTATATAACACACATATACAGTCTCCACTTACTCAATTTTCAAAACCAGTATTCAATTTCAAAACAAGTTATAAATCTCATTTCGTTCAATCAGCACTTTAATTATAAAATATAACAGTTTGCAATTTAAATTCATTTTTCTTTAAAACATAAAAACGAGTATAAACTACTTTAGATAGTTAAGATGATCCTTTGATGACTCACCTTAACGGGAGTATGGAGTACTCCTATTCTTGATCCTCGGGTACGATATCCTTACTTTTACCAGGGAGCTCACCACCTATACCTAGTACACAACAGGTAATTTAACACATTTGTAACAAATTGTTATAAAACTATTTCAGGCTCTACATGAATGCATGAAATGGAATGAGAAGTGTCCAAATAATCACTTAAAGATGGTGTTCTATGTAGGTTCAATTGTGATAGGAATAAATTTGTATTCGACCTAATTTGAACTATACACCATTGATTTAACCGAAACATCCGATTCAACTCCAAATATATTCATTACACTTCCAATACTCAAATTACACCCAAAGTACCTCAATGAACTCGATTTTCTCATTGTTGTTCAAATCGTTTACTAAAGGAACCATATGTTTTCATAACCGTTTTCAATGTCTGGCACCACAATTCATCAAATACGAGTTAAATAACATGAGATATAACAAGATTCATCATCAATATGTCCTTAAGTAAATTCAGCCAAGGAGGGTTTGATGAAGAACATGTGGTTTTCATGCTTGTTTTTCACACCGAATATCACAAAACAACTAAAAACGCGTATATAGCATGAAATCTAACAAAACCCGTGTTCAAAACCTCTCCCCCTAGGTTTGGCCAGCAAACTTTCCTTCATGAAATCTTGAGTTTCAACCTTAGAAAATGAAAAAGAAATCATAGGAAAGGTAGATCTTAAGCTAAAATTAAAAAATCTTACCTTTACTTGCTTGATTCCTTGAAATCCAACAATTTTTCTTGAATTTTTCCTTCCTAGGGTTTGTTCTTCTCTTTTTCTCTTTGTTCCCTTGCTTGGCCGGCCATATGAGTGAATTGGGAAAGTTTTATGTTGGTTTATAAAGAAAATTATAAAAGTATTAAAGCTTGACACTTGTCACCACTTGATTGGTCCATGGGTAAACTTAACCATTAAGCATTCTCTTTTCCACCACATATAATCCCTTACTTATCCAAGACATAAAAATGATAATAGGTGGAATTTATGAGCTTGACAAGTGTCATGGTGGTGTAAAATTTTAAAAATTCTGACTATGTCCTCATGGGCACGTGAAATGACCGTTTTGTTCTTTTACTCGGAATTGAAATTTTTCACTTTTCAAATTCAAATTATGTTCCTAGTAATCAAATTTGATCAAAAAAAAATCTCTTTCAACATTCCAATTTTGCCCTCGGGTGACAAAATGATAATTTTGCCCCTACGTTATGAAAATTTCCGATTGGACTCCAAATCAATCGTCGAAATCCAAATCACCATTTTAAAACATTATAAGGTTCGATAACTCTCAAATACATCTTTAAAGTTCTATTTGGACTAGTTCAAGGTTTAATCGACTTAATTGTATCACTAGGTATGATACTGACGTTTTCAAAATTTTTCAGGACATCCAAGCTTGCAGACATGCTATCAAGCACATGAATAACATGGCAAGTATATAATAGAGTTAGGCTTGATATTAACGAACTATATTCTTAATATAATGGACATTTAAGGGGGAGTGTTATGAATAAATGTGTGAATGTCCATTATGTCACGACTCAAGAGTTTAGACCAAGCCAATTAGTAGAGACAAGCTAAACAACTCAACAAGTTAGACACATGAGTATAATCTGATGTGAACTTTTATATTTGATTATGTATATTTAGATTTGAATTTAATTAGATTAGATTAGGATTAAGATTTAATCCATCCAAATCAAATCCCTTAAGCATTATCTTTATCTTGTAAATCATATCTAGATAAAGGTTATTAGCCCATAAATAAGCCCCTCACTTTATTTGTAAACACGCTCTCCATTAAGATTTTCTTACTCCTTCTAAATACTTTCTTTCATAGTTATTCTTTCAAGTTATATTTCTTAACAAAAGTATAATATCTAAAAGAATTCCTAAATGTTAAGAATATATGTATGAATGTTTATTATGTTATGACTCAGGAGTTCAAACCAAGGCAAACAGCCAAACAGATCAAACTCAAGAAATGTAATCTAATTTCAATTCTTAAATTTGATTGTGTATATCTAGATTTAGATATAGATTAAATTAGATTAAGATTAGGATTTAAGGGTTTATTAGCCTATAAATATTGCTCCTCACTTAATTTGTAAATATACATTCTCGAATAAGATCTTCTTACTTTATTAATACTTTTTTCTCATAGTTGTTCTTTCAGTTTATATTTCATAGCATGTTATTAGAACAATTTTCTAATCTTTCAAGGTTTGGTATCATTTAGAGTTTTCATCATCTTCTCAACGTCAAAGTTCCAGTTATTTCAAGCTTCAAAATGATTTTAATGGTTGGTCTTTGATTTTTAGTTTTAGCAAATTAGTAAGTGACTTAATATTTCTTTGGTGTTTTCGTTCCTTAAAAATCAACTTTAATATGAATTTTGCTATCACGTAGTATTTATCATATTTTGTCTTTTGATTTATTAAATCAAGTTGATCATGAAAATATATATAATTATATATGATATCTTTGTTTTAGTTTTGAAATATAATTTTCTCAATATATGATTTATTTGTTGAATTCTAACTATAATTTTGCTCAACATATATAAATCTATCTTTGATGCTATGAGATTTTGTATAAAACATTTTGAATTGAACATATGAAATTAACTTTGTATGATATTTGACTCTATATGATATCTATTTTTGTAACAATGGGAAAATACTATACTTTAGGTAATCTAAAAAACGTTTTGTTTTGGATTTCATATCTTTTTATGGTTGAGCAAAATAACGAGCTACTAATGAAAAATCATGAACTTCATCCATTCCCTAAAATGAATGCGACATAATTTAAAAATTATTGTTATGGACATGAAAGAAGTCGCCATAATTGCAATAATGATGGTTACACTAATCACTATTCTAAGAATACATATAATGACTAAAAATGGATGGGTAATTTTACTTACTGGAAGTGGATGGGTATCTTTACTTACAAGAAGTGGATGGATACCTTTACCCATTATAAATGGATGGATAATTTTACCCACTATAAGTGGACAGATAATTTTACCCGTTATAAGTGGACAGATATCTTTACCCACAAAAAATGGATGGATAATTTTACCCACCACACATAGATGGATACCTTTACCCAGCAAAAGTGGATGGATACCGTTACTTACCAGAAGTGGATCCATTAGAAGTGAATGGACAATTGTTGTAAAGTCGGACCTTATAAAATACTTGTCATGACATACATGTGATGGATAGCATGTTTGCATGCTAGGAGAGTCTTGAAAAATTTACAAAAGTTGGTATTGTACCTAGAGGTACAACAAAGTTGATTTAAGGCTTGAACTAGATCAAAGAGAGATTTTAGGGTGATATCGAAAATTTTAAAGTCCCATAATGGTTTAATATGGTGATTTGGAGTTCGAGAATCAATTTGGAGTCAAATTGGAAATTTCACTATCTAGGGGTAAAATGGTAATTTTACCACTCGAGGACAAAATGGGGAATTTTTTTCAAAGATTTTGATTATATTTGACTTATTGGAGTGTGATTTGAGGTTGAGAAGTGAAAATTTGTAATTTCGGTATTTTTCGGAGCATATGGGTAAAATGGTAATTTTGCCACTCCAATGGCAAAACAATAGTTTTTCACCACCAGGACATGGATTTTACCCAATATTATCATGGATAATTGAAGGAATTTATATGGTGGAGAGAGAAAGCTTAATAGTTAAGAAATAAAAATGGACCAATGAAATGGTGACACATGGCATATTTATAACCATTAAATATTTAGCTTTGAAATTAATACAAAATCAGCCCATTTCTCATTCATATGGTCGGCCAAAGAAGAACAAAGGAGGCAAGGAAAAAAAACAAGAACCCTAGGTGGGAAAATTGAAGAAAAAGTGTGGGATTTCAAGGGATTAAGCTAATAAAGGTAAAATTTCTTGATTTTGACTTGTGATTTACACTACCCATGCTTTCTTTTTCATTTTCCATGGTTAGATTTCATGTTTTCATGGTGAATTCATGTCTGGTTGGAATGGGTATGGAGAGAGAATGAAGTTGGATTGATTTGATTTTAAGTTATGTTAGTATTTTTAGTTAGTTTAGCATATTTAGAAACAAAATAACAAGAAAAGAATTCATTTTCCCCATCAACCATCAATGGCTGAATTTCCTAGGGAGGATATTGTGGCTGAAATTGATGATATTCATGATATTTTGGTGATATTTGATGTTTGGTGAGGCTAGAAATTAAATGGGAAATTTTGGTGTGAAAATTTGAATTTTTACCTAATGTATAGACATGTGTGATTATTGACCCGAGACTGATAAATTGAATCTCATTTTCAGTCACTGAGGTAATTTAGGTATAATTGGAGTGTAGAAAGTGAAAGAAATTGATTTGGAGTTAAATTGAAGGTTTTAGCAAATTACACCGAGAATAGTGCAAATTAGGTTGAATACAGTATTTAAACGGCTATTCGGACATTTTGCATCACATTTTGTGTATTCATATAGACTTTTAGAGCCTGAAATAGTTTATGATAAATTGACACAATTTATTGAAATTCGTGTCACGTATGATGTATAGGTAGTGAGCCCTTTAACAAGGGTAAAGAGATTGTGCCCGAAGACCGAGAATAGGAGTATATCAAACTCCTAGTGCTGTGAGTAACCTTACTATCATTTTAATTATCTAAGTATGTTTTTAATCGGTTTTGGTGAAATTTTATGAAAATGAGTTTAAATGGTAAATCTTTGTGTTTTACAAACAAAATGTGTTTACATGAAAAGATTTTATAAATTGTCTTGAAATTGAATAATGATTTTGAAAAATAGAGTAATTGGAGACCACCTGTATGTTGTAAATTTATGATTGGAAATTGATGGCTTATGTTATATTGTTATTGTGTTGGCATGACTGGCTGGGCTGTGTTTTATGAATTGTATGAATTGTTTTATTTTATTCTTACAGGCTGGGTAGTAAAATATTAGCCCCGTTATGCTGTCAAAATTTTATTGTATGGTGGGTTTAGCTTGTTGCAGTAGGCGAGTTTCCGTGGACTAGCCTATTAGAAGGGCACGATAAACCCCGTTATATTTTACCTCAGTTGGAGAGGCGAGTAGGGTAACTCCCGAGGTATGATTTTAGAGTTCACTTCACACCAAACCACCAGGTGAAGGTGAGCTTGGCCAACGCTAAGGAACGACTATATTTTCAAAATGAAAACATGTTTTATGTATACATGACTTTCTAATAGCCTTGACGGACTCAGTTGGGATAGCTCTCAGCCAAGGTATCCCAAATAACTGAGTATGATAATAATTTTTGGCATGAGCCAAGCTTTTTAAGAAATTCATAAGCCATACTGATTACTTGATTTAAATAAATTGATTTCATTTGGTTGAAATAAGTTGAAAGGTGATAAATTACAGTTTGATGAAATGTTTTAATAGTCTCATTTTACTCGACTTTAGATATTTTGAATGATGTTTGTTTACTCACTGGGATTTCATAATCTCACTACCCTCATTTCCACTCATTTCAGGCTCAAAATAGATTGTAGATAATTGATATCGGTAAGGACTACGGTTGGACTTGCCACATCCAAAAACTGTAGGTTCATTTCTTTTAATACTTTTAGTCATTTGTGGGCCCACGTGTCACTGTAAATTAAATTTTATACTTTGGTTATATGTATTACAACATGTATGAATTTATTTTACTTTTACGTTGTAAAAAATTATTTACACAGTGTTCTAAAAATATTATTTTATTAGAAAATTGAATATTTTATTCTATTTTTTTATTTTATTCTAATAGTCATAATTTCATTTTAAATGAATGTTTTAGACATCCAAAATTATTTTTGATGATGAAATATGTGTTTTCCACTTATATACTAGATTTTTAACTGATTTTGAGATTTTTAGAAAAAATGACCAAAATACCCTTGTGAGACGAAAATTATTATTTTATTTGTTTTAAGTTGAAAACAGTTTAAAATATTTTAGAACACGATATTTAGCAACGGTTACTCAGAGGGGAAATGAGAAGTTGATATTAAAGCCTTGCGAGGTTCCAGTTGACATTCTGGGTAATGAGTGTCGATCGAGACGTCACGGTGGTTGTCACGGGCTCGAGAGGAGTACCGGGTCATGACAATTTTACCCTTTAGACGTGGACGGATACCTTTACCCATTAAAAGTGGATAGATACCTTTACTCACTAGAAGTGGATGGATACCTGTACTTACCGGAAGTGGATGGATACTTTCACCTACCAGAAATGGATGGGCACCTTTACCATCAGAAGTGGATATTTACCCACCAAATATGGATAAGTAGTGAAGAGATATAAGAAAAAGATAAAAGTGGATAGAATAAAAAGAATATAAAAAATGTCTGTTATCGATGTGTTATGAAAGGCCATTGGTCGCATACTTGTTGTACGTTGAAATATCTTGTTGAACTTTATTAAGCATTATTAAAAGCTAAAAGAAAAAAAAATCGAAACAAATTTTGTTCAAGATTATTTTAACCATGACCAAGTTGATATAACACATATAAATGTTGTTATTTTTCTGGTCCACCCTAAAAGAGGAATTGATCATGTGATTGGTGATTAAAATATACAAGAATGGAATTTCTTAAATAATTTGTTGGTATATTTTAATATAGTTTTATCATGAAAATGATTTTATATGTTCTCATTATATTTAAATGATATGCTTTTATTATATGTTTTAATAGTAAATTATATATCTACTGTTATCTTATGTTAACTGGCAAGTTTCTTATTATATATGTATCCTATTTTATTGAAGAACATATGAATATTCATCTAGATTGTACTACACAAATATTAGAATGATTGAAATTCATGTTATAATAAACCAGAAGTTTATTAATGATTTTAATGTTTGGCATGAAGATTTTTCAAATTTGATAAATTATTATGTGTTGCTTACTCTCTAGGCAAATTAATTATAAAGCCATCACTAGCTAAACTTAGGATTGAATCCCTTACATTTTTTAAATGTATTCAGGGTGATATATGTGCACCCATACATCCACCATGTGGATCATTTAGATATTTTATGATTTTAATTGATGCATAGACTAAATGGTCACATGTGTACTTATTATTAGCTTGCAATTTGGAATTTACAAGATTACTCATCTAAATCATTGTTTACAAGCATATTTTCCTAATTATGTAATCAAGACTATTTGTCTTGACGATACTAGTGAATTTGCATCTCTAACCTTTAATGAATATTGCATATTAGTTGGACTAACTGTTGAATAGCTGGTTGCTTATGTTTATACACAAAATGGTATACAATTCTATATGGACAAAGCACATTCATTGAGTTCATCAAATGTTGTAAGGTCACTAGATATGAAAAAGAACCCTTTCCGAGCTCGTGAGAATGATGAAGAATTTCTTGGCCTTGAAGTATCATATCTTAATGTAATCGGAGCACTAATATATCTTGTTAGCAATATATGACCTGATATATCATTTGCTGTAAGTTTATTAACAAGATGTAGTTTTTTTTGAACTTAATGACATTAGAATAAAATTAAACTTATACTTCGATATCTCCGAAGAACAATGGATATAGGCTTATATTACTCTAATGTATTCAAAATCAGATTTAATTGGTTATGTGGATGTAAGATATCTATCTGATCCATACAAAACTCGATCCCAAACATGTTAATTATTCACATATGGAGGTACTACTATTTCATGGTATTTTGTAAAACAAACTATAATTGTTACTTTTTCTAATTGTGCAAAAATTTTGGCAATTCATGATGCAAGTCATGAATGTGTTTGGTTAAGATTTATAACTCATGAATGTGTTTGGTTAGGAAGGATACATTAAAGATGATAGGATAAAACATATTTCACCAAAAATTCTTCTTCACTCATGATCTCCAAGAAAAAATATGATATTAGTGTTCAACAAATTTATTCAAGTGACAATCTAGCAGATTTATTCACTAAAGCCCTTCTTACTTTAACATTTGAAAAGTTAATATAATATTTCAAAAGCGTATTCTTGAAAAGAATTATACTCTTTTTCCTTCACTAGGATTTTTCCCCACAAGGTTTTTTTCTAATAAGGTTTTAACAAAAAATATTTTTAATACAATGAACATTTAAGGGGGAGTGTTATGAATATATGTAAATGTCCTTCATTTTATGACTTAAGAGTTCAGACCAAGTCAAACAGCTCAACAAACTAGACATAAGAAGTATAATTTGATTTGAACTCTTACATTTAATTATGTATAGAGATTAAAATAGATTAAGATTAGGATTTAAGGGGTTATTAGCCTAAAAATATGCCCTTCACGTTATTTGTAAATATACATTATTGAATAAGACTTTCTTATTTCATTAATACTTTTTTTCATAGTTATTCTTTTAGTTTATATTTCATAACGTAAAATTATTTTAAAAAATTTAAATAAACTCTTATTCTTTTATTACGATTAATCAAACTCCTCTACTTTTAATTTAAACCAAATAAATCATTATACTTTTAGTTGAAGCTTATGAAGGTATATAACTCAACATTTTTTCCACGTCAATAATTTGCCACATCAATAAGTGTCGCTTTAGCATTTTCACCACATCATCAGCATATAGTCAATGCTATGTCAGCAAGAAATGCCATATTAGCATATTTAATAGTGAAAATTTAACAGTGTTAAGAGTTATGGACTGAAATTAACATATTGAAAGAGTATAAGAACTCAATTCACATAAATTATTGTATAAAAACTAAATCTATATTTCTTTTATAAAACACATAGATTAATTACATAATTTAACCATACATATTTAATTTGTGGATACACATCCAACTTAATGGAACAATTGCCATGCAGTCCCATTATTTAATCATGGATTGTCTTTTTCGTGAGGAAATTTTCCCAGGATTTTACTTTCCCCTTTTGAAAGTAGCTACTTTCATTCTCCCAAAAAGCATGCTAGCTGACATAAAAGACGTCCATTTAAGAAATGAATTAGAGTGCCGTATGCAAGTGGTCGGTTCATTACCAGTAAGAATTAATATATATATATAGAAGCATGATTGATTTGAGAATATGAGCTTGTCATGTTTCCAGAATATTTAAACTACAAACCACATCATCTCTCTGGTAGCAACCACTTCAGATGTAGACTTCTTCCTATCATATCTTTATCAAAATTTCTGTGTCATCTCACACCAATAAAGACGGATGTTAAACCCAAAACTGAATTCCGATTAAACATCCTTTAAAAAAATATTAATTTTAATCTCGTCCTCTATTTCTGAAGATTCCAATTTAAAATCTTTAAAAAAAAATTAACCGTTAGATGTTCTCTCGAAAATTTTCATGTTGGTTAAATGCCTCATTTTGGCATTAACATCCAGGAATCAAATGCTAACCTGCAAGAAAATTGCAGCACTTTCGAAATAAAACATAAAACAGTTTAAACCAAACGAAAAAAAAATCTATATCATACTATTTATTTTTATAGATGATTATCATAATTTTATACTTTTCAAAAAAAAAAGATTATCATAATTTTATAATTAATATAATTAGAAAATTTTGGTTTCTATTATATATTTTAGCAATGGCCAATGAGGTTATAATGAAATATTTTAAATATAAAATCTGGACATGGACAAACATGAAAAAAAAAAAAAAAAAACTACTCAATTAAAAGTGAAAATCAGAGGAAAAAGAGAAAGAAGTATAAATTAATAAATGACGATGGAAGGGCAAAAACAATTGCAACTTGGTAAGTTACAAGTTAGAGTGTCGTCCAATATTCACGTCGAGGAGCAGTCCCAGATAAATTGAACGACAAAAAAGCTCCTATCAACCCACATTGGCAGATTGAGAGATCGATGCAACCTTTTCATGCCATTTTCTATAGTGACTAGTTGTTTATTCAAATCTCAGTTTGTCGTATCGCATAATAGTTTGAGCAGAAAGCTACAACACCCAATCATATAGTTCAATCATGGTAAATATATTGAAATCAACTATTGGTCAATCCTGAGTAATCCATGTCGATGATTTCGACGTAATCCTTCCAAGATCAACTAAGGTGCTTGATGAATGCGGTAGATGATGTCATGGACGGTTTATATTGTTTTGCTGACAAAAATTATAGGTAACAGTAATTCTATACAAGTAAAAAATGTCGCAATCATCTCTATGCTTAAGAACTTCAAAGTATGATTTGGAAATTTCGAGTTCAAATGTTGGAAGGGGAAGGATGCCGATCTATGTGTGTTCTTATGCATAAAATTACACTTTGGCTTGAGCTTTTGAATTTTTAATATTTCATATATTCAAGTTTTATATTAATTTTGAGTTAGAACTTGAGTCTAAGTAAAGTTTCGAGCTCTCTACTATTTGATTATAATGTATTTCAAAAGACAAAGCTTTTATTTTAAATAAATCACAATCCCATATTGCTTTGTTACAGGTGTTTGAAGGATATATATGAGAGTTAAATCTGCTAATGTTTTATACGACCCGATAACCCAACATGTATACAACATGAAATTAAATAGGTTTGGATTAAGATAATCATATTTTATGATTTAATCAGGTTTGATATGATTAAGAGATAAAAATTTTATGTCTTAAACATGTCAAACTTGCTTAAACCATTTAAATTATGTTTACTTAATAGTGCATTCGTATCACTTGTAACCCGTTTAAGCTTAAAATTGTTGTTGCAATGGAGTTTTTGAAATTCAAAGAGAACCGCCAAAATCTATTTCAAGGTGTGCTATAATAGTTACTATCTTTAAGGTTTATTTCGCTCCACCACTTGGTATGTAAAAAAAGAATTATGTGAATAGTCTCGAGGATACAATGAAGCTAACATCTAACTGTGTCTTGCACTTACGAAATTACACTACTAGACATGATCAAAGGATTACAAAGTTTTTTAACTTTATAGCTTACTTTCTGCAACAAGTTAATTATAAAGAATTTAAATACTTTTAATAAATGACATGAATTTAAATTGTTTAAGTCTTTTTTTTTTTGAATTTTTATTCAGTTCTTCTCATTTCTCACTTTCATGTTCATATCTCAAAATGGTTGCCAGTGGCTCTTTACTAAGGACATAACCTTACATTGAGGCACCTCCTCTTTGTCTTGAAACACAGCCATTCATATTACAAAACATAACTTTTGGATAGAAGTGTTTTATCAATAATCACATTATGAAAAGAAAATCTTTTATCCCATAAAACTAGTCTTTGAATCACAACATGAAAAGATAACTTTTCATATCATAATACTTAACCTTTGAATTGAGGTGTCTTTCAAATAATCTTTTTATCAAGAGTCAACTTTTCATATTAAAAGACATAATCTTTTATTTCGAAGATACACCAAAATCATCTCCATCCAAAACCTTATCATTAAAAATGGAATCATTCCTTGTGAGCCAATAAAAACCATAACATCGCACCACGAACAACCATCCACCTTTGTTCCATGATTTGGCCATAAAAACAGTCCACCAAATTAAATAGCGGAAAAGATGTTCAATTGAGTTTGGGATAACCCATTGAATGTCCCACCGTTGAAAAATTTTGCACCAAACAATCCAAGCAAAATTGCATAAAAGAAGAACATGGTTACCTTGGTCTTCCCTGTCCTTGCACCAAACACATAGGCAATCACCATTTTCCGGAAGAACTCCCCTGTTTCTCAGAAACATTTTGTAGGAATTCTGTCAAGAATGGAAAGCCAAATGAAGCTTTGAACTTTTGGTGGTATGACCAAGTTCCATATAAGGAAAAACCAAAAATTGATAATAGTTATCGAGAAATTTTAGTGAATTTGTTCATGTAATAAGGATTCACATGTTAATTTAATATCTTTATACTTCAATCTATGAAATCGATTGTCCAGTTCATAAATGAAAAACATAATCATGTTATAGTCTCTCTACTTTATCAATATCCAATTTTCATAATAAAAATTAACTAGAAAAATTTAGGTATAATGTTTTGATACAACAAAGATCTCATAATTATAATTTTTTAAATTTCTTTTGCAAAGCATGTAACATTTTGTGGGCTTTATTTCATATAGTCGATATCAAAGGTCTTACGGAAATAAAGATGTTTTTATTAAATGTAAATGCTTAAATTATTGTAGACACTATTTTTTATTTTACTTTTTTTAATTATTATTATTATTTCCCTCTTACTTTACTTTATTTTTAATATATCAATCTTAATCATTTATTTATTTTAATTTGAAGATATTGACCCCAATTTTATCTCTTTTTGACCTTCAATAAGTTTTGGGCTCTACTAGGCTCACTGTGTGCCTAAGCCCGTTAGCGAAAATAGACCTAATATGATTAAATTGATGGTAAACAGATTAAACAAAGTAAACAGAATCAAAATTAATCAGTTTGGATTAAAGTTAATCAAACCAGGGAACAATACGAAAATCAAAGGAACAAAAAAATAAATAAAATAAAAATGAAAAAGGGTCAGCTGGAACATACGGCAGGGTGCGTTTTGCACCTGGCCAGGCACAACAAGCCTTACCAAACACGAGAAATCCACGTCTAGTAGAGGCCTTGCGATGTTGGGGATGGCACAAGTGGTTGCATCCCCATCATCGAAGAGCGGCTATAAAATTCCCATTTTTTCGAATAGCCAAAAAAGAGGAGAAAAACCCTAGGCGAAATTAGAGAGAAACCCTAAAAAAAAATCCTTTCTTTTCTTGAAAACCTTGGGATCAAAACCTAGCTGCAACCAAAAATCTCGAAAAAAATCCCTAAGCAAAAAACCTTAAGAACCAAGAAACCTAGCCTCTACCAACTAGTGAAATACCACAATCTAAAAACCAGAAAAAATATCGATAGTAAAAATAGAAAAAAAAAAAAAGAAGAGAGAAAACAAGGGATGCGATAGGCAAGTTTTTGGGTATTCATTGGGTTTAGGGGATTTAGGATTTGGCAATTCCATTTCGTTTTCTAATCAGAGAGAAGAGAAAGAGGAGGTTAAAGATTTCGAGCTAGGGTTTCAGGAGGTTGTTTAAAGAGAAGGCAGAAAGCGGCATAGAGAGAGAAACGAAGGAGGAGAAATGAGGAGAGAGGAAAAAAATAGTGTTTAAATACCTAGGGTTGGGAGTACTAAACGGCACCGTTTTGGCCAAAGCTCTTAGGGTTTGAAGGTTAGCTTAGAATGACGCCATTTTGAAGGGAGTGAGACCACCTCTCTAGGTCTTCAAATGACGCGTTTCGTAGGAAGGGAGTTAGGTTGCTTGGAGCAGGTTTGTGGGCTTTCTACTGATTCGGTTTTCCTTAGGCTAATCTAGGCTCAAGCTTTGGGTAAGTTTCAAATCTCTAGTTTATTGGGCTTGTGCTTTAGGTATTTGTGTTGATTGGTTTTATTTTAAAAAATTTCTTAATATAGTTTTATGAAAATAACAGCAAAATAGTATAAATAAAATATATTAGTGTTGTAGTGTGAATATCATAAATATGGGAAAGAAAATTACTGAAATAGGGAAATATAAAAATAGATAAGAATAAACAAGTATTTATTAATATATAATATATTTGAGTAGTAGAAAATAAAATAATATTTAGTTATATATAAAAAAAAGAAGATAAAATTAGGTAGAAGAAAAAGAAAAAATTATTTAGTTATAAAAACATATTTAGGCAAAAAAATAAAATAGAGAAACAAATAAACATTTAATTAAAAAATGATAGATTTAGGTGGAAAACAAAGAGAGAGATAAATGAACAAAATAAATGGATGTTTGGCAAAAAAATATATAGATTAGATTAAGCAAAAGATGGAAATTATTTAGTTGTTAATGGGACAGATTTGGATAGAGGAAAAACATAAGGGAATATATATAAAAATATATATTAGGTTATAAAAAAATAAATTCAGTAAATGAGTAAAAATAAAAAATGGAAAGAGAATATTACAAAAGTAAATGAATAGAAAATATAGTTAAAAGTAAAATAAAATATACATTTACGTAATAATAGGGTGGAATATTTAGTCATAGATAGCTTTGATGTAGGTAAAAAGTAGACATTTGTTGTCAAATATTAAAAAATGGTAAGGTAAGGAAAATAATAATTACAATAATAAAATGTATATTAATAGTTAGGAAAGTATATAAATCGGGTTTGAAAGTACTTCAATATTAATCATGAGAATAATATATAAGTAGCACCAACGATGGGTGGTTCATTTGGAATGCGAGAAGTCGCAATTTCGAATGAACTTTCTTAGACTCGGGATTTAAATTAAGATTCCACCAGTATGATGGGAGAATCTTAATTTTGAATTCTAATGTTTTTAATTCTAAATAAATAAAAGTTAAATATGCTTAATTAGTCAAGATATAAACAAAAAAAAAATTAAATATAAGGGAACAAATGACATATATTTGCTTAAGGTGTCAAAAGATAAATATAGTATAGTGAAAAATAATAATACTCATGACAATAAATAAATAAATAAATAATAAAATAATAAAATTGTAAAGCCCGACCTTATAAAATACTATTCATGACATGCATGCGATGATAGCATGATTGCATGCTAGGAGAGTCCCGAAAAATTTACAAAAGTCGGTATTGTACCTAGAGGTACAACAAAGTTTATTTAATCCTCGAACTAGATCAAATAGGAATTTTAAGGTGAGATTAAGAGTTTCACAGTTCATGGATGACTTAAAATGGTGATTTGGAGTTTGAGGATCAATTTGGAGTCAAATCGGAATTTTCACTAACTAGGGGCAAAATGGTCATTTGCCACTTGGGGACAAAATGGGAATTTTAGAAAAGATTTTTTTGACCCCATTTGACTTATTAGAGTATAATTTGACTTATTGAAGTATGATTTGAGGTTTAGAAGTGAAAAATTTTAATTTCGGTATAATTTGGAGTATAGGGGTAAAATGGTAATTTTGCCACCTCAGGGGCAAAATTGTAATTTTCCACCACCAGGATATTTTTTCCAGCACATGGTCTTCCTTTGTCTTCATCTTTGACCCTTGACTAAACATGTGGTGGAGATAAAATGTTTAAATTTTTAAAATTTTAAAAACGGGCCAATGACATGATGCCATGTGTCATGCCTTTATTAATTTATTATTTTCTTTTTTAAAAGGCACAAAATCAGCCCATCTTCCACCCCATGGCCGGCCAAACCAGCAAGAAGAGAGAGAAAACAAAAACAAAACCCTAGAGAGAGAAAATCAAAGAAAAAGTGTGAATTTTCAAGGAAATTAAGTGAAAAAGGTGAGTTTTTTCTATTAAGCTTGAGTTTTCTTATTCCCAAGCATTTCTCTTTATTTTCCATGATTAAATTACATGTTTTCATGATGAATTCAATTCTGAAAAAATGGGTTAGGAGAGAGAAAGTTGTTGGATTTATTTGATTTTAATTTATGTTAGTGTTTTTAGTTAGTTTAGCATATTTAGAAACAAAACAACAAGAAAAGAATTTATTTTCTCCCCCAACCATTAATGGCTGAATTTACCATGTAGTGAGTGAGGATGAGTTTGATTTTATTCTAGGAGAATTGGTTAAGGAATGATGAATTATGAGCCTAGAAAAATAATGGGAATTTTCGGAGCAAAAATACGAATTTTTACCCACTAGGGGTATTTTCGTAATTTACTGTTGGGACTGATAATTTGCACCACACTGAGGGACATTAAGTTAATTTGGGTGCAATTGAGGTATAGAAACTGAAAAGAATTAAATTGGAGTTTAAACGGACCCGTTAGGAATTTTATCGGGTGATAAGACGAATTAGGCCAATACCGGGTTTAGATAGTTACCAGTGCATTTTTGCATTCCATATCATGCATTGGTAGTCTAAATTAGTTTAATTTTGATTTAGTACCAACTTGGTGAAACTCTCGATTTTGTACTGTGTCAAGGTGGTGAGTCCTCCGATAAAGGCAAGGAAATTGCATCCGAGGACCAGTAGACAGAGTGCTTCGAAAGTCTGCATTCTAGACATTGTGAGTAAACTTACTATCATTTTAATTATCTAGGGTGGTTTTTAGATGCTTTCATGAATTCTATGGAAAGAGGAATTTAAAAAGATAAATTTTCATGTTTTATGAATAAATGAGTTTCAATGAAATTAAATTATAAATTGTTTTGAAATTAATAGTGATTTTGAAAAATAGAGTACACGGAGACTGTTAATTGTGGCAATTTAATTGTTTAAATTAACTGGCTTATGATAAATCGAGCATGATTAGCTAGTTGGCAATTGTATTGAAATGCGAATTGTTTGGTTACCTTGAAAAACTACGAATTACAAAATTGCCATATCATGTTATTGAGTTTTATTATATGGTGGATTATATATTAATTAATCACTGCAGTAGGGGGTTTCTGTGGACCAACCTTTTAGAGGGGCACGGTAAACCCCATTATATTCTTACCTCGAACGGAGAGGCGCGTAGGGTATCTCCTGGGGTAAAGTTTAGGGTTCACTTCACGCTAAACCACCACGTGAGGGGGAACTCAGCCAACGCCAAGGAACGGCTATGTTTTCAAAACAAAAACATGATTTATGTGAAATGTGAATTTTAATAGCCTTGGCGGTCTCGGTAGGATGCCTCGGCCAAGGTGTCCCCGAGAATGGATTTATGGCACAAGCCTAGATTTTTATGAGATTCATAAGCCTCTTTACGTGTTTTGAACAAAATGTGTTCTAATGCTATAACCCAGTTTATGATGATTTACTTTATTGTCTCCATGTACTCAACTCTAGATGTTTATGATGATGTTTGTTTACTCATTGGGATTTTATAATCTCACCACCCTCATTTCCACCCATTTCAGGTTCAGTATAGACTGTAGATAGCTGATCTCATCGAGGACTACAGTGGGATCTGCATTTTCCAAACCGTAGGTTCACAGTCCTCTTTACTTTTGTTTATTCGGGGGCACTCTTGTTATTGTAAATTAAATTAAATATTTTGGCTTACTGTATTTAAGTATGTATAAATTTATTTAGCTTTTACGTTATAAAAATTATTCACGTATAACTCTATAAATATTGTTTTATAAGAAAATAGAATATTTTACTTAATATTTCTTTTATTTTCTTATTATATTCAAATAACCATAATTTCGTTTTAAATAAAGATTTTAGACTTTTAAACTCATTTTGAATATGAATTGTGTGTTTTGTACTTGTATATTACGTTTTAGCCAGTTTTAAAATTTTTGAGAAAAATGACCAAAATACCCTTGTGAGACGAAAAATTAATATTTTATTTGTTTAAAGTTGGAAACAGCTTAAAATATTTTAGAACACGATATTTGATAATGGTTGCTCACAAGGGAACAGAGAAACTGATAGTAAAGCTTTGCGGGGTTTCGGGTTGACATTCCGAGCAATAAGTGTCTACCGGGACACCGCGGCGGTTGTCACGGGCTCGAGGGGAGTACCGGGTCGTGACAAAAATATTCAATGATGGTAAATCCATAATAATGAATACGTTTAAAATATAAAAGGTAAATATTTAGTTATAAAAAATAAATTTATAATGGTTATAAAAAAAGAAGAATAAGATAGATAATAAAAAAAGAGAGGAAGAAGTTGAATTAAAAAAAATATACGTAAATAATAATAACTATGAAATAAGATATCTTGCCTAAAGGATATAGAATTTAGGTAAAAAGAGAATCTATATAGTAAAGTAGATAGACACCAAAATAATATAAAAAATATAATTCATAATATACATACCTATAAAGAGAAATAATAAAAAGGAAATCTTAAAGAAATAACAAAGAAGATATAGAAGGGTTTAGAAACTAATATTAAATTTCATAGGCGCGTCACACATCATAATTACATCATTAAATGCCATGGCATGTAGATATTTTATGTACACGAGTATAAGCTTTGATGATGGGACTTTACGAATGAACTTGCGAAAGTGAGTTTCTTTGAAAAATTCTCTAAGTGAAAAGCTTTTGCTCGAAATAGGTTCGCATTCATGAAAATATTATTTAAAAAAAAAAAGCGAACGATTACCTCAATGATGGGATTTATTTGTTACATTTGCGAAGGTGAGTTTCTCAGATAATTTTCTAGGTGAGAGAAAATTCCCGGATCCCACCAGTATGATGAGCGGATCTGGGAAATATCCTCAAGAAGAGGTTTTCGTTCGACATTATTTGGATTTTATACCATACATTTGACAAGCGCATCATGTGTATGTCACACCCATAAAGCCAAATAAAATATTTTAATTTGCTAGTAAAATAGAGGATAAAAGAAACAAATGATAATTAAGGAAACATAATGAAATAAATTTAAGAATTAAGGCTCTAATAGGATAACCCATAATCAAGTGGTACCGTTCATGGAACAGGAGTCACGAGGGTGTTAATCCTTCCTTGTGCGTAACTGTACTCCCAAACTCAATTCTAAAAAATTGTAGATCAATTTAACATTTTTTGACGGACCTAAAATTAATTTTGGACCTCGTCGATTAGAACCAAGTCAATAGATGGCCAATCGCACCTAGGAAAAAAGATTGGTGGTGACTCCCAAACCTAATATTACCCACGTCTAGTGATCGGTTTCTTAGACCCGCATGTTACGATAGATAATTGTAGACACTTTTTTTTAGTATTATTTGTAAGTTTAATTTTGTTATTTATTTATTTTATTCTAATTATTATTGCCATAGTTTTTTTTTTATTTTATCTTAAATTTTACTTTATTTTCTTTTTTATTTGCATTTGGGCTTCCCAAGTCTTTAATGATTTTGGGCTTTGTTTGGGACTGCACTAAGAGATTATTGGGCTCAAAGACCAGGCTTAGTGTCTGAGCCTTTTAATGAAAACAGGCCCAATGTGATTAAAATTGAGCTAAAATGGATCAAACTAAGAAAATAGGATTACATCAATAAACCAAGATTAAAGCCAATTAAGATAAAGAACTTTTTGGAAGCATGAAGAACAAAAAAAAAACCAAAAAAAGAAAAAAAAAAAAGGGAGAACCAGCTCAACAGGGTGCTAATGCACCCTGCTAAAGACACCCTTGCTAAGCCAAACATGAATTTTTCGCGTCTGGCAATGACTTGACAATACTGGGGATAACAGGTGGCTGCATCCCCAGCATTGAAGGGTAGCTATAAAGTTGCCCTTTTCTCAAAATCAAAAGGGGGGGGAGGCATTTTTTCACAAGAACCTTAGTAGTCAAAAGAGGGGGAGCCAATTTTCAAAGAAAAACCTAGGAGCCGAAATTCAAAGAAACCCTAAGAGAAAAAGGAAAACCTTAGACCTAATAGCCGTTAGCCATACAAAAAAAATATAGCAAAAAAAACAACAAATAAAAAAAGGATGAGAGCTTGAAAAAAATGATAAATTGTTTGGTTTTAGGGATTTTAAGGGAGAAGCCTCCGGATCTAGGATAGTTTTGCAAGTTTAGGTGGTTTAGGCTTGTGCTTGGGGTTCAGCTTTTGGTTTTAAGCTGAGGTATAATGGAGAAGAGATCCAAATCAACTGACAAGGATTTTGGTGGTGGTGATGGTTTCGTTTGGTGGTAAAGGTTACAGTTTGGAGAGAAGAAGGGATGCTAAAAAAAAAACAGAGAGAGGAGAAAGGAGAAGGTCAAACAATAGTTGAAAAAGAAAGGATGAAAGGCGGCTAAGAGAGTAAAAAAATCCAAAAAGAGAATATAGGGTTTCAATTGAGGAAGAGATATAAAGAAAAAAACGATGTCATTCCTTGCTCAAGGAAAGCCTCTTTTGTTGCACCAAACGATGTGCTTTGAAGATGCAAAATAAGGTAAGTCCATCATACTCCATGCAGCAAGCTTTGGGCTGCAAGCTTGATTGAAGAGAAAGTGGGTAGATCCGTGACCTTGGGCAAATCCTAGCCTAGGATTTGGTGTGGCATGGACTTTTTGATTATTAAGCTTTGTGGTTGATTTGTTTAACTTTTAGTTTACTTTACATGCATTTGCATTGTTTGCTTTGTTGTTAGTTTCAATTAATGTATAACGTGATTGTGTGTGTATGTATATATATAAAGCAAGATGAACTATTTACTTACAAGAGATAGTATGTGGGTAAAAACTATAACTACATGAACAAAAAAAAATATTAGGTATGTAACTTAGTAAAGCAAATGACTAATAAGTTAATGCAAAAAAATAATAAATGGGCTCCATGCATAAGGCATTTATGAAAATAAGCCTCCCCATAATTTTAACTGTTTTTAGCCAAAAGAAATAAAATTTGGACAAAATTATCCTTAATGAAACTGACCCATTCATTAGGCTTCGCACCTCAACCCGAAACCTATTAACGGGTCAAGTATGTTAATATGGTCCACAACTCGTCAGTTCTCATCGATAGACCGTACATCTCCTCAGAAGTAATTTTGTCAAAAGCATTCCTCGCCAGTTCAACTTTTGAGCATTTTCGCAGTGGTAAGAGCATTTTGGAGTGATTATTATTCGCATAAAGGTAGTTCACATATTGAGTAGTGAGAGGAAGTTGACATTACGCGGAGAAAGGTATAATTTTATTTTATTTTGAACCATGTGGAGAAATGGTTATTTTTCATTTTTAAGGTTTAGGTTTTTGAGCATAAACCTATACTTATTACTTGTTCATATTGATATTCTTGTTGTTTGAAATTGTTGAATATAAACATAAAGGTGGTATTGTTGGTGTTGTTGGAGTGGAAAGGTCACCGGGCATGCGTGAGTGGTTGATATGTATGCGTTATGACCCTTTGATAGGAATTGGATTGAGGGTTTAGATATTGCATGACTGAAGGCTTGCTTATGCGGTTGGCACTTTATGCGTGACTGGATTTTTGCATGGGGCCACTTAGGGTTTGGGTGATTGCATAAAGGTTAAACTTTGCGTGACTGATTGATAGGTCTTTACGTGACTGGTTTATAGGTTATTGCGTAAATATTGTTCAGGCATGGCGTCAGTTAGTCTGTGCGAGATTCGATTAGTTATTCTTAGCATTGCGTGACTTGTTTATAGATCATTGCATGATTTAATATTAGTAATTGCGTGACTATTTAATAAGGCATTGCGTGACTCTTTTTGTATGAAATTGCACGAGTGTCATAACTGCATGAAATTTATCTATATGGCATTGTATGACCAACATTGGGTTCATTTTGTATTATTTTGGGTCAACTATAATGCTTTAATGAGTATAAGTTGATTTTAGGGTTGTCTAAAAACAGTTAAAATTATAGTGAGGGTTATTTTTTAAGTGAGCTTTTGAGGAGGGCTATTTCGCATAAATTTTTCTTGTTTTTTTGTTAATCTACAATGATGGTATTAACATGACTAAAATGGAAATGTTATCTGTTTTATGTTGCAGATAGCCAGCATAGAAACAGAGCAGGATAATGTGGAGTCTTTACTTTGTGTGCTGAGGCACGAGTGGGGGTTCAACACTAGCATCAACATCCACTGTAAGTGGTCGCATTTGCACATGATACATGAGATGCTGTGTAAAGTAAACGAGTTGGAAAACTTTACGAGAACATGCTTTGGGCATATGATGGACGTCGAATCAGAGAAGAGTTTATTCTGCGCCAGTCTCGTGCACAACTTAATGCTATGCAGAATCAAAGAACCTGATGCCATCGAGAGTGAGTTTTGGTTTGCAATAGAGAAAATGAAGGCCTGATTTTTAAAGAGGGAGTTTTGTCTGGTGACAGGATTGAAGTTTGGTGCCCTACCAACCCTTATTGTCAATCCCTACAAGGCCCTTCTTAGAAGAATTCACCTATGAAATTAGGGAGCGGGGAGCGGGGAACGAGGTGAAGATACAACATATGTTAGACACGTTCAAAGGAAGGCAATTTCAGCAGGTGGGAGACGCGACTAAGATGGCCCTCGTTTTGATCGCAACCAATATTTGATTCGGTAAGGAATATAGATGATCAGTGGTTCCATGGTTGTTGTTGATGGTTGAGAACATCAACGAGTGGAATACGTTCCCATGGGGCACTTACGTTTGGAGTCTGACCATCGATTGCTTGATGAAGGGTTTCAAACCTTCTGCTGTGGGCGTACCAGAGAAGAAACGCTACCACGTCTATGGATTTATATAGGCATTTCAAGTAGTTTGTCATATCCTAATGTTTATCATTATCATTATTTTTTTTGCTTAAGAATTTATGAGGTGAGTAAAAAATGTTTCACAATTAATGTGCAGTTTTGGGAGTTGGAAGAAATTCCTGAAATCAGAAGCTTATTTGGAAGGCAACGTCAGTCTGGACAGCTTTGGCCAAGAATGCTGAAATGGCATTGTGACGAGAGGCCTACAAGCTTCCATGCCAATATTGCAAGTTTGGAGAGAGAGGGCAAGGTGAGTAAAGAAACCATAATTTTTTTTATTTTATTAAATTTTATTTTTATTATCATAGGGTAGAAAGGGTTATACCTAATGGCAATGTATGTTTTGGTGCAGTTGTGCTTAGTGAGGACGTTGGAGCTAACTATGGAAGAGATGTTGACTGCATATTGGGCCGACATTGACATCAATATCTTCGAAGGGTAGCAATACGTTCCATTATGGAAGTTGGAGGGTCAGTTAGAATTCGATCCCCAGCAATGGAAGAAGATAATGGACCTCAAAGGGAAAAGTACGGTAAGACGAACCATTAAACGGAGACGCACCATGAATAAGGAGGTCCATTCCCAATTCGCTACTACTAAGGCCGCAAGTGCTGTTGAGGCACTTGATTCTCCTCTTGTGACTTTTCATGCTGTTTCTCCTGCTGTTTCTCTTGCTGCTACTACTGTGACTCCTTACGCTGCTCCTTCTCCTACTTCTGCTGTTTTCCCTCTTCATCCTCAGGTGTGCAACCCACTGCTGTGTCCGTAAATGACTACGAGCATTAAGCGAGAGTTGCAACAGATGTGGACACAATGGAAGAAAGACCTACAATCATTGCAAACGGATATGCAGATGCAGATATATGCAATGTAGTTGGAGATGCAGCGGGCAATGTAGTTTGAGATCCAATGGGCGATGCAGAAGCAAATGTAGTCATTGCATCAACATATCCAGCAGTCACTGCAAGGGTTGAAGGATCAGATTGTCGGTCGACTGATCGACTGTTATGAGGTATGAGCTTTTATGTTTTTCATCGCGTAAGTTATAACATGTACGATGTATACATTGTTCTAATGTGTTTGATTTTTTCAACCATTTAGGGTCGATCGATAGTTGAAAAAGATGGTGTGCATGACAAAAAGGGCAACGATATTGGGGTTGATCTTGACGATGCAGGTGGCATAAATCAGTCAATTACATTTGCTCGAAGCTCACCTCCCACTAGCTTGATCGAACATCATCTTGCTCTTATCTCATTTCCACTAAAGGTAGCCTAACATTCTCAGCACACACCATCTCATGAGGCTCTACCTCCATCTGAGGTCGAAAAGGCACCTCATCCTACGAGTAGTCGAACTACAACTTCCCTGCATCTTACTCCTATCCCAACTCCACTAGAGGCCCTCTCGCATGGTGAGATCACACCTTCTCCTGAGGCTCCACCTTAACCTCAGGCCGAAGATGCACGTGTGAGCTTAGCCAGCAAATACCTTCGAAGCCCATACGTTAACTTGCTATTAGTCCAGTGCAAAGCGAAAGATGATTTGAATGACAGATATAACTTCTTCATGAAAAACGAGCAGCCAAGTAAAATGGCAATAGTACACGATATTAGGGTTAACGGTTATATGGTATTTATTCCATATACCTTTTGACATTAGTATTATTTAAATATGCAGGGTTAACATTTTAAGCATTGAAGGACAAGAGGGCCCTGATTTTTTTCAATGATTGGAGATGCTAACTGAGTTGTTGGACAGCCAACACATTGATGCATACATCAGTGTGTTGTGTAAGCGGGGCACGCGAGCATCATCGACAACTCTACAAGCAGAGAATATGCATCGTTGACACTGGTTTCTATGTAAATATATTATATGTTAATGAGTTACAATTATTCAAATGTATGGGGTGTGTATTAGTTAATTGCATCTAACTATTGTGCGTAACGTAATTGACAGCTAATTTTGTTGGGGTTGGCCAAAGAAATGAATCCTCCCCCAACCGATAAGACATTCAAGGTGAGTCAGGTGGTAATGCCAGACGATGTGCTTGAGTATGTGAGGGGTGGGAGTCTTCCGTGGGGTTTGCCATGGCATGAGGTTGACTCAATTCTCATACTGTGCTATTTCGACGGCCACTGGGTGGTAGTGCACATCAACTTGCTGAGTTGGAGTATGATGTTAGTGGACTCATCGCACAGTCAGGCAGAAGCAATGAAGTCCGACTTGCATGATTAGTAGATGAGTCCATTAACAACATTGTTTCCCATTATATGCCACCAGGCCAGGTACTTTGCTAGCACGCGTCGTCATAAGCGACCTTTGACGCGGATAAGGTATAAGTTAAACACAAAGACCCTAATACAGTAAGATTCACACAGTTGTAGTAATTGGATTACTGCCTCGTTGCAGTGGTTGATCTCTTTAGAGGATCATTCACTCAAGGCAAATGCCATAGACGACCTTCAAAAAATTTTTCCCTAGAAATTTTTACAAATAACATCAGTAGTAAAATTTTTTAATTTGTTTATTCCTTTTCAATATGTAAATAACATTGTTCTGTATCATGTCCATATTATTCTTTGTTGTATCATTTACATTTTTTTCATTTTTGTATCATTTAACAAAAAAAAAAAAGGGCAATAAGAACAATTTGATATTCATTGATGTGATAAGCATACGAGTCCAATAAGAATAATATTGTTTCTTTCTTATTCATATATTAAATTTTATTAGTATTTTGTGTAATTTACATGCCAGCGTTCATGAGTCTGCATATGCCAACACCCCCTTACTTTATAGCCTATATGACATGTTGAATTACATTGCGTGACATAGGGTTGTAACTAGTTGATATTGAATTGTGTGAATGGTGGATATGGAATCACGTCACCAATTGATATTGATTCGCGCGAGTATTTTATATGAAATCATGCGACTACTCAATTTTGCATCATGTGAGTAGTTAATATGGAATCGTGTGACTATTAAAAATGGAATCACGTTAGCCGTTAAGATTTAGAATCGCGTGAGTATTTGATATTGACTCGCGTGAGTAGTAAATATGGAGTGACGTTAGTAGTTATTACGGAATCGCGTGACTAGTTATTATGGAATCGCGTTACTAGTTGATATTGAGTCGCGTGAGTAGTATCTATGGAGTGACGTACCACTTATTATGCAATGGCGTGAGTATTTATTATAAGATCGCGTGAGTAAAAAACATGGCGTCGCTTGACTAGTTATTACGGAATCACGTTACTAGTTTATATTGAGTCACGTGAGTAGTATCTATGGATTGGCATTACCACTTGTTATGGAATCACGTGACTAGTTGATATGGAATCGCGTGACTAGTTGATATGGGATTGCGTGACTCATTTATTGTGTATCATGTTCTTTGAAGAAGAGGGTAAGCCAATTATGGTGGACAATATCAAAACATAACCCAACCCTAAGCACCATCATAACAAAATATCCAGTTGAATACCCTAAACCCTCGACCAGAAGTCGTCCAAGTTTGCACCTTTGCCTAAGCACCTTTCGACTATTTTTTCAACAAGCTCCTTGAGCCCAATTGTTCACACCATTGTCAACCACCCTTACTCCCAGCTAATGTGTCATCCAAAAACAATCCAAAAAGAAAATACACAAATAGTTGGATCCTATTCCCATTACTTATGGAGAACTTTTTCACCAATTGGTTCAGGATCACCTTGTTACTGCTATGCCTATGGAACCCTTGAAACTTCCATATCCAAAGTGGTACAACTCAAATGCAAGATGCAATTTTCATGGTGGAGTTATGGGACATTCCATTGAAGATTGTACTACTTTTAAGCATAAGGTGCAAACATTGATAGATGCAAAGTGGTTTGATCCGACAAAGATGGTTGGCCATGGTGATAAATGTCCAAATAAGTGTCTAGGTGGCAAAAGAGTGGACTTTATTGGGACTTTTTCCTTTTGAGTAAAAGTTTTTGAGACTTTAGAACATTTAATGTTTGGATGTGGTTGTTCTTAACTTCTTTGGAAGTTTGTAAAAACAGATTTTTGTTTGTGAACAATTATTAGGAAATGAATGTGTTCTTCAAATGATGCAAGAAAATTGTCACAAATTGGATCGAATGTATCAATGATTAACTTTTTAGATTTTTGTTTAAGCATATTCTAAATTATGTTTCATAATAAAAAAGAGGATTTCTCAAAAAGAAAATTGAATGGAAAAAGAGTTGGTTTGAAAAAGTAAATGTGTTACACAACTTAGATTTTTGTTGTAATCTTGTTGTGCATAAAAAATGCCCCAAATCATTCATCATCCATTGACTCATAAATAAATTTAATCATCCTATCATACATACAATCATCTCACCATGCATTCAAGTTTGTCACATGTATTCATCATCCATTCACTTTTTTTCCCTAAGTATCATCATTTAACCTTCTACATTTAATGAAAAAAGAGGCAACAATGTTGTTGATTCCATAAGATAAAAGATCTTTTTCCAAAGTTTTTTATGAAGAAGGAATATATTTAGAAAGATCTTCAGTAAGGTGGAATTTATCACTCAATCTAATTTGTTTCCATCTTGTGAAAAGATAAAAGCTCAAGGAAGTCCATTTTACTATTTGTGTGATATGTGGACTTAAGCTAGAATCATGGAAAAGAAGCAGTCAAAACAGATGGATAAGATCGAGAAATGTCAAAAGAAGATAAGGGAACAGTTGGCAAAGTTAATGGAGATGATGATTGCCAATAAAGGGGAAAAGTCTTTCAAAGGATTTTCGAGTTCGAAAGGACGAAGCCAATTGCCAGTGCAAAGGCAAACTATGTCAATTTTTGGGGCAAATATCTTTGACTCGATTCCTACTCTTGACTTAGATGACTCTAACAAGCAAGGAAAATTGAAAGTTGACTCGTTTAAGTCAAGGAAAAAATTGAGAATGTAATAAGAGCATGATCTTTTAGAAGAGCACCTTAAAGCCATTGAAGGGATGGACATCTAAGGATCTTTGGATGCAACCAACTTATATTTGGTACTTGATGTGATTATCCCACCCAAGTTCAAAGTACCAAATTTTGAGAAGAATGATGGAACCAAATGCTCAAAAGCCCATATCACTATGTATTGTCAGAAGATGGCTGCACATGCTCATGATGATAAACACTTGATTCATTGTTTCTAAGACAGCCTAATAAAGTTTATAGCTAAATGGTATGTTCAATTGGATAGGAATCATATTAGTACTTGGAAAGATCTTGCGAGAGCATTCCTGGTTCAATATAAACACGTAATTGACATGGCCCTGGATAGGCTTTCCCTACAAAATATGGAAAAGAGAGACACTGAGAGTTTTAAGGAATATGCCCAAAGATGGAGAAATGTTGCTGCACGGGTTCAACCACCTCTGACTGAAAAAGAACAATATTGTTTTTTTATCAATACTCTATAGCCACCATACAATGACAAGCTAATTGGCAATGTTACCAAGAACTTTGCCGACATAGTGATTTCAGGAGAGATGATTGAGAATGCAATTAAGAAAGGTAAAATTGGAGAGAACAATGTCAGTAGCATGGAAAATTGTAACACCTCAAAGAAAGGGAAAGGGGAGGCACAAGTTATTATGTGTGAGGGGCAACAACCATGGGGCATCAATCCATACCATCTTTATCTTGCATACCAACCTCCCTACCCCACTCTGAATCATATTTCCCATAACTCATATCCATATCAACCTATTTCACAACCAACTTTTTATCCAAAACACCCACACCTCCACTTATGCCTCTATCATTGCCAAAACCCAACCTTCGCCAAATGCCCATGCCAATCTTTAAGCTTTTGCCTCTACTAATTGAGAATCAATACCTCAGTCTTGTGCCAATAAAAATAGTTCCAAACCCATCAGTAAGGAATTATGACTTTAATGTTAAATGTGACTATCACATGGGGGCAATTGGAGATTCAACGGAGAAGTGTAGGCAATTGAAAGAGAAAATTGAAAATCTCATCAAGGATGGCACTTTGGCCCTTGAGCTTATGGAACGTTGGAAATCAGCTTTGCCATAGATCGAGTTCTTGTTGGGAAGTTGAAGAAAAGCCTTAAGTCTCAAACAAATTACTTGCAAGAAAAGTGGATAATTTAGAGTTTTTATTTTGTATTCATGTGCATGGCATGAGTAGGATTTTGTTAAGGAATATAAACTTTAAAAGTTGTAATTGAAGCTTTAATGTTTTTATTGGATTAAAATTTTTGAAGCTTTATGTTTAATTTGCAAAATGATGTGATACAATTGATTTAATAAAGGTTTCTATAACATGTTTTCAAGATCATAAAAATTAATAGAAAAGTCATGAGGGGAAAAGGGTTTTGGCAATAAAGTGCGCACATGTTCTTGAAAGAATTTATGGTTACTGTTTAGAGTGAACTAGTCCTTGCAAAAATTCTTGAACCGTGTGATGCTAAATGACAATGATCTTTGTCTTGGCAATGACCAATGTTATGATTGATTGTTTTTGCAAAAATTCTTTCTTTAAAAATCTAGCAAATCGGGCACTCTTATAAAGACTCTGAATGTGGTAGGTTAATAAATGTCAAAACTATACTAAAGTCTCAAATATGCTAAAACCTCTCAAATTCTTTTAATTTGGACACTAATTTTGAATCTTTCAACCCCTTGTCTAAAGTCTTTCTTCACCCGTATTTTGGGGGGCATGATGACCAAAAGAAAAAGGTTACCCAATACCTCCAAGACACCCTAGCTTGAAAAATAGCCTCGTTTTCCTTTTTCATTTAGCTAAAGTATTTCTTGTTATAAAGAGTTAATCATGATAAGGTATTCTAATACTAGATCTCTAAAGACTTCTAAGGAATCTTTGTTGAACCTGATTAAGGAAAAACATTCTCGATGAATTCTTCCATTTTTGAAAGGTTGATTCAATCATGAGTTGTGAAGAAAAGAAAAAAAACAAAAAAAAAAGAAAAGAAAGAAATAAGAAAAATGAGAGAATAGTGAGGAAAGTTGATAGTGTTATTATACACTTGAGATACACAAATGGTGCTCAAAAGTGGCAAAACGAAAAAAAAAATTAACCTTTGATCTTAAATTCTTCCTTTCTAAGGATTGCTCTTCAATATAAGTAACCATAGTTGAAAGGATAAATGACCATATTTCATTTTCCCTTCACAAATGAGAAATTATTTGTTTGCTACCCCTTTGAGCCTATTGAATGTTCTTTAAAACGCACCTCAACCAAGGATCACCTCCCACATTGTGGGGTAACTATATAGGAAATTTTTGTCAAAAGCATGGATGATAGAAGATTCATTTCGAAGGAAAAATGAGCATCTTATATATTATGGGGGCAAATGCGAATTTGAGTTCTTGAAAATTTCAAACTTAATTCATCGAAATGAAAATTGCAAGGAAAAAATACAAAAAAAAAAGAAAGAAAAAGCATAGAAAGAAATGATGGAAAAAGCATGCTTTGAAAAATGACAAATATCTTAAAAGAGTCCTTTACATGACAAGAAATGATCCTTGGTTTAATCAACTTTAAATACATGTTTTGGGTCTTTGTATCCATTTTTTTCAAAACCCTTAACCATAGCCTACTTTACGTAATTGAAGAAGTCCATTTTGATCAACTGTGGATACTTAAATTGAAGAGTTTTCTTATAGAAAAAGATCATCATATAGAAAGTCAGACCTTAATTTATTTTCTTTGCCAAAATTTCCCTTTTGAATCCCTCAAGCCATTTTGGGCCAAGTTTGAATTTTTCAAGTGCATAATGGAACAATCAATGAAATAGAAAAAGAAAGATGAAAAAAGAAAAAAGATGAAGCTTTAGGGTGAAAACCCAAAATGCAATCTAGAGTGAAAATGAACTTATGAAGCCACTCATAATTTTAATTGAGACGACAACAAGAAGCACTGGAGAGAGACCATTTCAAGGCAACTAGAATGCATCGGACACTTTTTAAGTGCTTAAGACTCTCAAGCACCTTTAAAGATTCAAGATCTATTAAAAAAATCCATACTAAATTTTGAACTTATCTCTTTCAAAACAGCCTTCTACAATATTAAGCCTGTAATAGTTGGTCTTGACATTTATCATCTTGCCACACATCATGAGGCTTAGAGAATGTCAAATTTCATTGTGATTTGAAAGGAATCTTTTTGCAAAATTTGATTCTAAATCACTATATATTTGTGAGCTTAGACAAAGAAACTTCAACTTTTCTTCCTTTCCCCATGAAATGGTGAAAAACCTTCATTGTTGACCAAGACCTTGATGCGTTAAACCGTCCCATCCATTTGCAAGACCAAATTGTCATTTGGCTCATCCAAAAATCCTTTCAAGCAGTAATCATCAGTTTTTCAAGAGATTAAAGTATCACATGTTAATTGACTCATTCTTGTCTCCAAAACCTAACTATCTTTAGTCATTAAAAATAGTTATGTGATCGGATTTTGGTGGCATTTGTTCAAAATTCAACGTTTTTTGAAAGCAAAAGGAAAATGTGTTTCGAAAAGGAAAGAGTTATTGATCTTTGTAAGGTGACTTCTGTTATCATATTATGAAGATCAAGAGTTTTAAATGATGAGACAAGCATTGTGAATCCTTTCTTAAGGATTAAAAGGCATGGAACCATTGAAATCAAATTTGAATTGATACATGATTCCTTGGTGATATCTATCTTCGGGAAATGATTTCAAAAATTCAGAACAATATGACAAGATTAGCAAGAAGGTCCTTTCATGACACAGAGGTCGATAACTGCACAAAAATCGTAGAAAAGTGTGCAAAGGTATGAAGAATGGCTTTTCATAGAGGAATACATTGAAATGAAATAATGACATAAGAGTAATTCCCTTCCTAACATGTAATCATGCAACATTGAGGTTGGAAATTTTCATGCAATAGTCAACATTCACACATATTTTCTATGCATTTGGAAAGGTAAAAGCCCATCCAACACAAGAATCTTGCAAAGACATCAAGCTTTGATTAATATGAGAAACACTATAAAAGATTCCAAGTAATTAGTATCAATGTTTCTTTAAAGTTATGTAACCTTATTTAGAGATGAGGAGCAACCTTTTCTTACAAAACCTTCGGGTACATTCTTATGAAACCTCTGGTTATATTCTCCAAAACCTCTAGGTAATTAGTTTCAAGATTTCTTTAAAGTTACGTAGCCTTATTTAGAAATGAGATGCAACCTTTCTTTCTAAAACCTCTAGGTGCTTTCTTGTAAAATCTTTGGGTAATTAGCATTAATATTTCTTTAAAGTTACATAGCCTCATTTTGAGATAGGGAGCAACCTTTTCTTTTAAAACCTCTAGGTACATCTCTAAAACCTCCTCGTACATTTTATAAAACTTCCGATTACATTTTCAAAACCTTTAGGTACATTCTTATGACACCTCCGGGTAACTAGCATTAATACTTCTTTAAAGTTACGTAACCTCATTTAGAGATAAGGAGCAATCTTTTCTTACAAAACCTTTGGGTACATTTTTAAAACCTCCAGGTACATCTTCAAAACTTTCGATTTCATCTTTAAAACCTTTGGGTAATCATTTATTTTCTTTAAAACTGTGGAGCCTTCATGACAAGAGTTCTTAATTTTCTTTAAAGTTGTGAAGCCTTCAAATAAAGAGCTTTTTCAATTTGGTTAAAGTAAAGTGTCTACATCTTTACATGGTCCCTGATTTTCAAGAACGTGAAAAGAGGGGCCACTGTAGACATTATTTTTTTTAGTATTATTTTTTAAGTTTAATTCTGTTATTTATTTATTTTAATCTGATTATTATTGCCATAGTTTTATTTTTATTTTATCTTAAATTTTACTTTATTTTCTTTTTTATTTGCATTTGGGCTTTTCAAGTCTTTAATGATTTTGGGCTTTGTTTGGGATTGCACTAAGAGATTATTGGGCTCAAAGTGATAAAAACTAAGCTAAAATGGATCAAGCTACGAAAATAGGATTAAATCAATAAACCAAGATTAAAGCCAATTAAGATACAGAACTTTCTGGAAGCATGAAGAACAAAAATAAAATAAAAGAAAAAAAAATGGAGAATCAGCTCAGCAAGGTGCATTGGCACTCTGCCAAGGACACCCTTGCTAAGCCAGAGGTGAATTTTTCATGTCTGGCAATGGCTTCACAATGCTGGGGATAATAGGTGGCTGCATCCCCAAAATCGAAGGGGAGCTATAAAGCTGCCCTTTTCCCAAAATCAAAAGAGGGGGAGGCATTTTTTCACAAAAACCTTAGTAGTCAAAAAGAGGAGGAACCAATTTTCAAAGAAAAACCCTAGGAGCTGGATTTGAAAGAAACCCTAAGAGAAAAAGGAAAAACCCCAGACCTAACAACCATTAACTAAACAAAAAAATATAGCAAAAAAATACCAAAGAATAAAAAGAGGATGGGAGCTTGAAAAAGACAATAAATGTTTGGTTTTAGGGATTTTGAGGGAGAAGCCTCCAGATTTAGGATAGTTTCATAAGTCTAAGTGGTTTAGGCTCATGTCATCTTTCGATTTATAGTTGAGGTATAATGGATAAGAGATCCAAATCAATTGACAAGGATATTCATGGTGGTTATGGTTTCGTTTGGTGGTAAATGTTACGATTTGGAAAGAAGAAGGGAGGCTAAAAAAAAAAAAACAAAGAGAGGAGAAAGGAGAAGGTCAAACGGGAGTTGAAGTAGAAAGGAGGAAAACTGGCTAAGAGAGTAAAAAATCTGAAAAGAGAATATAAGGTTTCAATTGAGGAAGAGATATAAAGAAAGAAACGACATCATTCCTTGCTCAAGGAAAGCCTCTTTTGTTGCACCAAACGGTGTGCTTTGAAAATGATAAATAGGCTAAGTCCATCATTCTCCTTGCAGCAAGCTTTGGGCTTCAAGCTTGGTTGAAGAGAAAGTGGGCAGATCCATGACCGTGGGCAAATCCTAGCCTACGATTTGGTATGGCCTGGACTCCTTTGATTATTAAGCTTTGTGGTTGATTTGTTTAACTTTTAGTTTACTTTACATGCATTTACATTGTTTGCTTTGTTGTTAGTTTCAATTAATGTATAACGTGATTGTTTATATATATATATATAAAGCAAGATGAACTATTTAGTTACAGGAAATAGTATATGGGTAAAAACTATAACTACATGAAAAAAAATATTAGGTATGTAACTTAATAAAGCAAATGAATAATAAGTTAATGCAAAAAATATATATATGATAATATAAAAAATTTATATATGTGTGTGTTATTTGGGTTATACAGGAATAGAATATTCACCCAGGACACGAGAAATTGCAAACCTGAGTTAATCTTCTTAGGCGAGAGATTTAATTAAAACCCCACCAGTATAAGGAAAGGGTTATAGTTTTAAATCTCAGTATTCTAATCCAAGTAATACCTTAAATTGGTAAAAAATAATATATAGGAAATAAAGCATAAAATATTTATTACTCTAAGAAATAAAAAAGTATACGATAATATGAAACAAATTATTTAGAGTATACCGATGATGGGATGTTCGTTTAGGACGCGAATAGTCGTAATCCCCGAATTAATTTTCCTAGATGAAGGACTTTGGTTAAAACTCCACTAGTACGATGAGAGGGTTTTAATTTCAAATCTCAATATTATAATCATAAATAAATATTAAAAAAACTTTAATAAAAAATATTAAATAAAAAATATAAGAACAAAAAATAATAAAACAAAATATATAAATAATTATATGTGAAGTATATGTAGCTTTAAAATAGTGTAGAGTTGCTTTAAGAGAAAAATTAAAAAGATAATTTAGGATAATTAAAAATGAGAATTAAAATATTGTAAATGAAAAAGGTAGATAAAAAGAATAATAGTAAATTATTTAGATAGACTTAAAGAACAATAAAATAATAAGTAGGTGAATGACTTTGTTCCTTAATAAAAACATAACAGTAACATATATACATATATATATATATATATATTAAAAAGAGAAAAAAAATTAAAAAGACATAAGGTAAATAAAAACAAAATAATAAAAGGAAAGTTACAGAAATGATAAATTATAATAATGGTAAATATATGAAATAAATCATGATTAATATCGAAATTTATAAGCGCATCATGCACCATTGTTGCATTATTTAAATCCCATGGCATATCGACGAATTATGCATGCGAGTCTAAGCCCCAATTATGGGACTTTTCGAAGGTGCTTACAAAGATGAGTTCTTTCGAAAAATTTCCTAGTTAAAAAGATATCTTCGAGTCCCACCAATATGATGGGAGGACTCGAAGGATGTCTTTAATAAAAGGCTTTTGCTCATATTAAGGTTTGCATTCGTGAAAAATATTATTTTTAAATGTAAATGATTACTCCGATAATGGGATTTATTTGTTAAACTTAAGAAGGCGAGTTTATCAAGTAATTCCCTAGGTGAGAGAATATTCCCAAATCCCACCAGTATGATGGGCGGATTCGAGAAATATCCTCAATAAAAGTTTTTGTTTGGCATTATTTAAACTTCATGTCATGCATTTTATAATTTCATCACATACACATTACACCCATAAATTGAATAAAATATTTTAATTTGTTAATAAAATAAATAAACAAAGATTAGGGAAACATAAGAATAAAATTAAAGGCTAAGGTTAATATATGATAACAAATTATTAAATGGTATCATTCGTGGAACGGGTGTCACTGGGAATGCTAATCCTTCCCTGTGCATAACTATACTCCCGAACTCAACTTTAAAGAATTGCAAACTAGTTCATCCTTATTTTTACGGACCTAAAATCAATTTAGTACCTTATTGATTAGAACGGAATCAATAGGTGACCAATCGCACCTAGATAAAAAAGATTGGTGGCGACTCTCGAATTGTTCGCGTCTAGAGGTCGGATTTCTTGACCCGCACGTTACGACATTTATAAATTTCTATCAATTGATTAACTTGTAAGACATAAAACTACACCATCAATTTGCAATTGAATCAAATTGATCCCAAATTAAATTAAGTATAATATATATATATATATATATTATTTTCTTGTTTTAAATTTGAATTCAGTAAAAGCATGATAAATATAATATAAATTATTATTATAAAGATTGATCCTAACTCAAACTGATTTGAATTAATTTTAAAAAAAATTAAACCAAATTAATTTGAAATCCGAAATTACTTCCATCCGTACATATTCCAATATACTAAGGACTAATTTGGCAATTTTGGTGCGGTGGAAATAAGATATGATAGGAAAATTGAGGTTTGAAATTAATCTGCTTTGGAAAAGTGTTCTTAATATGTCATTTATTAGTATTTGGTATTAGTATTGAAAATCTAAAAAAGACATGATGCTAAGTAGTAAAAAAAAAGCCGTTTTCTTTTAAAACTGTAAAATTTGGCATGTTCAAAACTGTTGATAGATTCGCGGATCCTTCTATTTCTACGTATTTGAAAAGTATGTAATTTAAAAAAATTAATTGATATCGTTTTTTTAATAGACTTCACAAAAGTGTTAATACTTTTTTCACGGGTAAGTGCATTGTAGAAATTTAAATCTATTTCGTAAATAAAAACTTTTCATTTTTAATAAACATTAATTATCCATAAGACCACATTAGGTATGATAAATTTAATTAAGTTGTCAATCACATTTAAACAAAACAAGTTAATAACTTTTCCAGTGATTGAATTTTTGAACGCAAACGTTATGACACTTTCTTTTTTTTTTTTTTTTTTGCTTTCCTTTAATGATTGGACTAAAAAATATACTTGAAATGTTTGGGCAGCTATAATGCCAACCTCACTCTAAATTGTAAAATTTGACACGTGCAATATTCCTAGGTTTTTGAAACAAGTAATATTTGAAAAGTATATAAATTATTTAAGTAAATTTAAATAAATTTTTAATTTTTTATTATATTCAATTAAGTTTTTATATTTTTATTTTGAGTCAAATAAATTTTTAAATAATTAATTATCATTAATCAAAATATCACTTATCATTTTATACTTACGTGAAACTAATATAAAAGGTGAAATATACAACATTACCATATTATCATATCATATCATTGTTGGTTATAACATGATATTAGAACGGAAAAAAAAATAAAAACCTATTTAAACTTTGTTGAAAAATTCAAAAATTTTCTTTAAATATTAATTTATTTAAAAGATTTGTAATTAAAAATATTTAAATATTTATCCCCGCATATTCCTTTGAAATTCGAAACCACCTCAGAATAATGAAAAGGCACACAGTAATGCATGTGACGTTAAAACATAGCTTGATTCCCAAGTGTAAGACAATCGCCCCTCTCCCTTCCTATAAATAAACGTCAAAAGCCCAAGGCTTACGAAAACATTTCCAGATAACTGGTTGAAGCAATTTGCCACGGTTCCGTGGTTCAGTATTTGAGTTCCGTCTTTCCATGGCCGGCCTTCAGTATAACTTTTTCCCTACCGATTTCTACTACCCTCGTCCCCAGTCCGTGCCTGCAGATGCTGGTCGTGTAGCGGCTGTGACCATCCAGACGCAGAAGAAAGAGGTCGGTGACGATCTTGAATGGCCCAGAAGTCTCGGATTTAGGGTTCAGCAAGGCAACAAGATTCAGGGCAGCAAGGCTGGCGTCTCCATGCGCACTCAAGACCAAAATGAAGGGACAGCTTACATCCAAGATCAAGGCAAACTTGTCACGAACCTCCCAAAGCAGCATTCTTGGTTCATTTTGATCCCCGAGGAGCTCTGAGATTCTTCTTAATTGTCGTGGTTGTGGAATGGAACAAACGATATGTTCTCGTGAGAGTTTGATCAATACTATTAAGTTAATCAACATATTGGATATGTTTTTTCTTTCTGTTCCTTTGCTTTGCTCTGCCTTTCTTTTTTGTTTTCCTTTGTTAATTTCCTCCAATGTGAGTAATCAATGAATTTTCTCACTTGACTACGGTATTTTGTTTTAGATAGTTTTATATATATATATATATATATCCCTTAAAATACATTGACAAACTTGCAAAACCCTTTTCACAAAGTAATTGATGTTTCTTCTTTTTCCTCTTTGGGTAGTTTCAAGGTTTGTTTTTTCAATAATATATAGGAATAAGTCTAAGAGAAAAAAGAGATTTGAACCTTGTCCCTCTCCTTCAGGCTCTGAACATTATTCCCTCGTAATTAGTATTACTTTTGGTTCTGGAAATCAATGGAGACCGCTTGGTGGGACTGAATATACCTGAATCTATCTTGTTCTGAACGGAAAAGGAAAATAATATCATTAAACAATTAGGAGATGGAATCGGAATTGGAGGTAGGGATACAAGTTGGATACAGTTTATTTTATAATATATATTTTACTAGTATTTTTGGTGGTGGCTGAAGAACCAATAGAAAGCTGAAAGCACGCCAATGCCATGCCTATTTTTAAAGCATTCATCTTCCTGGAGACAAACAGATTCCTTTCCTACTCAATGTCACACCATGTACTGAGTCAACCCCTATATAAAAAATGTTAATATTTCACACATGACGAATCAGGTGATGTTCTGGATTAAATTTTTGGTTACTTGTTTAATTTGCAGGTGTGTATACCTATTGACATATAAAACTACATTATGGATATTACAAATAACTTTTTTTTTTGAATAAGTAAGGATTTTCATTGCTCAAGATAGGGAGTCCTTGTAATTTACAAAAGAATCTGACTTGAGACAACAGTCAGTTACTAACCTGGCTTACAAAAAAAGCAGCTAAGGCAAGGATAATACAACATATGGTCTCTTGAACAATCACACATCGATTTTACAAGCATTCAAAATCTTAAAATGAACCAATAATTAGTGGAAACAGTAAACTCATGTTTCCGTTCCTTGCCGGTAGGAACAGAAAGTCATAAACCACACTCACAAGACAGTAGGCATCATTCAGGAAAAATATACAATAAATCCTCTTATCTTCCCACCCCATCTTTGGCAAGGCTATTGGCCATGTCATTGCCCGATCTGGGGATGTGTTTGATATCCCAACCCAGAAGCTTTGAGCTCATTGACTTAATTTGAGAAACAATATGCCAGAACCTCCATGGGGCTTCAGAAGGCTTAGAAATCTAGAGTACTGCATTCATGGAGTCACTTTCCAAGATAAGACTTTTCTTTGTAGCTTAGGAAGAGGCTGAAAACAAAACCATTGCCTCATTAATGGCAAGGATTTCAGTTGAGTTGGCACCACCACAACCAGCTAATTTTGAGAATGTCATCTTCACTACCCCAGCATCATCTCGAAGAACTCCCCTTAAACCTATCTGAGCAGTGGAACCATTACAAGCACCGTTCGTGTTAAATTTCAACCATCCTTGGGGGGGGGGGGGGTGTTACCCATAGAACCGAAGCTTTATTGATTGTCTCTTTTGAGTTTGCACAAGCGTTAAAAGGGTGCCTCCAAACATAAAAAATGGAAATATTTTCCTTAGGCCATTTATAGTTAGCCCACCAAGCCACCCTCATCTTGAAGAGCTCCAAAAGCAAGGTCATGTCCCAAGCTTTGCCATCGAACACCAATTCATTCCGCGACATCCATAACGCCCACACAATAATAAGGAACAACAATTTTCATACCTTCTTTTTGCTAGGTTCAACGTACGTGTAATTCCAAGCCATGAAGAATGTTGTGGCATTATTCGGCATATATCCTTGAACATTCCATATAGCCATCCAAACGCTCCAGCTTCTCCAAGTCTCTGGACAGGTGAAGAACAGGTGGTTGACAGATTCAATGTCTTTGTTACATAAAGGCCATAGGGCCATATCTCTCTCAAGCAAATTTCTTTTGACCAATTCTTCTTTTATTGGGACTCTTCCTCTTATGACTCTCCAAGTGAAAACCTCCACTTTAAGAGGGGCAAGTCCAGCCCAAACGTTTTTCCACAGCTCTTTATTGGTCGCATTTGTGCTCAAGATCATATGACAGAAGAAACTAGAAGATTACGTCCCACTTGGAGTGTGTTTCCAAACAAGTTTGTCCTCAAGTTCCCTATCAAGATGAGCTTGACCAATGCATTCTTTGAATTGCTCCCAAATCTCAAGTTCCCAATCAAACAATGCTCTTCTAAGTGGTATATTCCACATCCACACATCATCCACCCATGAGCCAAACTCTTTAATTTTCTCAACTTTGTTAGCAGTCAAAGCGTAGATATGAGGAAATACAAAGTAAAAGGTTATTCCTTCGATCCATTCATCCTCTCAAAAATTGATTCGAGCACCATCTCCCACCAGTAAGCACATACCTGCACACAGAATAGAAGCAAAACTCCCTGAAGGGGTAAGTGAACACGTGACATTTCTCCAAATATTGGAAACTTTCCTTCCCCTTGAAGAGCAAGGAATAAAGCTTGAATAATCACCCTCATATTTGGCATCAATGACCACTCGCCAAAGATTCTCTTGCCCCTCACTATATTTCCATATCCATTTGTTCATCAAAGCTTTGTTTTTCAGTTGGAGATCCACGAAACCAAAGCCCCCTCCGTCTCTAAAATTGCAAATTGTTGTCCAATCTACCCAATGCACTTCACGTTTATTTTTAGCTCCGCTCAATAGGAAACATCTTTCAATTTTATCCAATTCTTCTTTAACGCCGATAAGCATCTCAAACATTGAAATAAAATAGATAGGAAGGCTTGCAAGGACTAACCTAATTAAAGTCACCTTACTGCCCATTGAAAGAACTTTGGATTTCCATCCTGCAAGGTGACTTTCAAATTTTGTAATCACCGGCTACCACAGACTCCTAGAATTATGTCTAGCACCCAAAGGAAGGCCAATATAAGTGGAGGGAAACACTTCTACCATGCATGGAATCCATCTAACCCATGCACTTTATCCTCAACCTTAATCCCATACAACCTACTTTTCTGAAAATTAATTTTCAGATCGAAAATCACTTGGAAGCATCTCAAAACCCTTTTAATATTTAGAACGTTGTCAAGTTCTAGTTTACTAAAAATCATGGTATCTTCGGCAAATTGAAAGTGCAAAATAGTGAAGCCTCCATTACCGACTTGTATTCCCTTGCAAAGTCCTACTTCCACAACTTTACTCATCATGAGGCTAAAAGCTTCAGCAACAATGCTGAAAAGGAACAGAGAGAGAAAGCAGCCCTATCTTAAACCCCTCCTCATCTTGACTAACTTAGTAGGTGATTCGTTGACAAGTATAGCTACTATTGCAATCGAGACATAGTTCCTAATCCATTTCCTCCATCGATCTTGAAAACCCATTTTCTCAACACAAAATCCAGAAAGTTCTAGTCCACATTGTCATAGGCTTTTTCAAAGTCAACCTTAAAGAAAACTCCACCTTCCCTACTTTTTTGTAGACTCTCAACAAGTTTGTTCACAACTAAGACGTAATCAGTAATATGTCTCCTTTTTAAAAATGCAAATTAGTTCGGTCCAACCACATCACCTATAACCACACTGAGTCTTTTGGCCAAGACTTTTGCTATTACTTTGTAGATGCTACCAACGAGACTTAATGGTCTATACTCACCATGTCAAACCCTACTTTATAAAATAATTATAATGTCATTCACATGCTCGATAGAATGTTTGTATATTTAGGAAGTTCGAAAAATCGTTAAAAGACGATATTACCCGTAATGGTACCATTGAGTTGATTAAGCCTCGAACTAGTTCAAATAGGAATTTTAAGGTGAAATTAAAAGTTTCACAGTTCAGGGATGACTCAAAATGGTAATTCGGAGTTTGAGGATCAATTCGGAGTCAAACCGAAATTTTCACTATCTAGGGGCAAAATCGTAATTTTTCTAACCATGAAAAAAATTTGAGATTTTGAGAGAATTTAGATCACATTTGACAAATTGGAGAATGGTATGAGTATAAGGGATGAAAAATATGTCTATGGGTAATTTTTCAGTTTTTGGAGCAAAAATATAATTTTTCACTTTACGGGGGTAAAAGTGTAATTTTTAAAAATTTACTCCACCAAAACTTTGGAAAAGTCTAGAAATTTCATGGAAGACATGAATAAGTGAAGAGGATTGAGTGGTAGAAAAAGAAAGTCAAAAAGATGGCTAGAAAAAAATAAAATAATAAAATATTCAAAAGGAAAATAAAATAATAATATTTTATTAAGCCTATTAAAAGGCTTGAAACTTTCAGAATTCTTTATTGGGAAGGTCAGCCAAAACCAGCAGGAGAGAGAGAGAAATAAGAACAAACCCTAGAGTGAGAAAATTCAAAGAAGAAGTGCGATTTTTCAAGGAATCAAGTGTTTAAAGGTATGATTTTTCAAGCTTAGCTTAAGATTTATCATTTTCATGCATTTCTCCTTATTTTCCATGGTTAAATTATGTGTTTTGATTATGGATTCAAATCTGATCATATGGGTTTAGAGAGAGAAAGTTGTTAGATTAATTTGATTTTGAACTATGTTAATGTTTAGTGTTAGTTTAGCATGTTTATGAGTAAAACAACAAAAAAAATATTTATTTTCTCCATGAATTTCTCTAGGCCGAATCTAGCCAATGGTGTGTGAGGATGAGGTTGACTTTATTTTAAGAGAATTAGATGGAAAAATGATAAATTATGAGGTTAGAAATTTAAATGGGAATTTTAAGTGTAAAAAAATTGAAATTTTTACCCACTAGGGGTAAAAGCGTAATTTGTGGTCCAAATTGATAAATTGGACCACATTCACAGTCATTGAGGTATTGTGGATATAATTGGATAATTGAAATTGAAATGGATGGAATTGGAGTTGAATTAGAGATTTTAGAAATTTACACCGTATATAGGCGAGTTAGGTCGGACACTGTGATTAAGCAATTGTCCAAACATTTCACACCCTATTTAGTGCATACGCATGGATAAGAGCCTGAAATAATATATATTGATTTGACACAAATTATTGAATTTTTTGTGTCATGTATTATGGATAGGTGGTGAACTATCTGATACGGGTAAAAGACTACACCCGAGGATCGAGAATAGGAGTACATCTACTCCTAGTACAGTGAGTAAACTTACTATCGTCTTAATTATCTAGAGTAGATTTATTTAATTGTGTGATTTTATGGAAAATGGTTTAATTGAAAAATTATTGTGTTTTATGGAAAAATGAGATTTTATAAAATAATTTTATAAAATTTTTGAAAATTTAATAATGATTTCAAAAATAGAGTAATTGGAGACCTATACTATGATTGTATTGTTTATCCATGATTTTACATTAAATGGCTTATGATAAATTTGGGTATGACTGGTTATTTTTATGATTTAAAGAATATGTGAACTGTTTTGATTTGTCTTAAATGTGTTAAGTGAGCCATGTCATACTATTGTGATTTTATTGGTTGATGGATTATAAAGTGGGCACTGCAGTGACGGGGGTTCCGTGGGCCAATCTAATTAGAGGGGCATGGTTCTCAATTATTGAGCTTACCTCGATTGGAGAGGCGCGTAGGATAACTCCCAAGGTAGGATTTGAGTACACTTCACGCTGGCCACCACGTGAAACTGGGACTCAACTAACGCCAAGGAACGGCTGTGTTGTTAGAGGTGAAATGTGTTTGTGTGTGTGACAATAAACAGCCTTGGCGATCTCGATAAGATGCCTTCGCGGGGTATCCCCGAGAATGGATTTTTGGCAAGGGCCAAGTTTTTGAAAAGTACATAAGTCATGCTAAGTAATTGGATGAAATCTAATTATTTATATGGGTTGGAATGAATTATTTTAATTGTCTCCTATTACTCGACTTTAGATTATTTTGATGATGTCTGTCTACTCACTAGGATTTTATAATCTCACCCCTACTTCCTATACATTTTTCAGGCTCAGAATAGGCAGCAGACTGTCAATTGTATCTAGAAGTAAATTTCGGAGTTGCATCCTAGAAATAAGGTTATAAACTTAAACCTCCTCAGTTATTTGGGGCCCATGTGTCATTGTAATTTAAATTGTATACTCCAGTTTTCTATATTACAGTATGTATAAATTTATTTTGTTTTTATGTACAGAAAATTAATTTTTGATGTTTTAAAAATATATATATATTGTTTTACATTAAAATAGATTATTTTAATTAATATTTTTATTTTATTTTATTATTCAAAAAAAAAAGAAAAAAGAGAGAGGAATGGAAAAACTGGTACAAAAGCCTTGCGAGGTCTCGAAAGGCATTCGGGGGAAGAATGTCTGTAGAGGCTTCGCAGCGGTTGTCACAGGCTCGATGGGAGTTTCGGGTCGTGACAATTTGTGTGGTATCAGAGCATGGTTTAAAGATCAAAGATTTTGGTTTTAAAGCTTTAGATTTTAAAGTTTTTAGTTTTAAAGTTGTTTTAAGAAATCCACACTGACACTGCGTGTCCCCGAGTTAAGTTAAGTCAAATAGAATGCATGAGTCTGTATATAGAGACCTATTTATTTGCAGGGTGTATAAGAGATTAAGTGATTTTCGTTTGATTTCATATAGGTTTTGAAGTGTATTGGATTACACTTAACATGTGTAGGGGGGACAGTGATTCTGATATTTCACAATGTTAGTGTGGGACCAACAGATTTTACTGCTGAAAGTCGATGGTGTCCTGAACTTAATAATTCAGAAGGAGTATAAAAATCTTTTAGTATGACAAAGGTAGATTAGTAATATAAGTATTGAGGATGAATAATTATCTTAGTGGCAAGATCGATTATTTTAAATAAGTATTGAAGGTTGAAATAGGAAGCCATTAATGGTCCCAGTAATTATTAGATTTAATAACGATTAAACCTTACAGTACTATGAATTGATCACCAGTTAGCGGGGTTAAGTCAAGGAATATAAATTTGAGTATGGAGGGAATTAGAAGGTGATACCGTAAAATTTTAAGATGATGAATATAATCGGTTACGACTATGAGAATAGTGGGATATTATCAATAATGAATCATTAAGCGTGTGATGAAGTTGTGATCTATTGAACCATATGGGAAGACTGTCCCAAGGTAGGACATAGGACCTGAGGATTTTTGGAGATGCTTATAGAGGGAGATATAAATTGTAAAGTATGTTTTCCCGCACAAGTTTTAATTTATTTGAGAAATTATCATGGTAAAGATATGTGAATATTGGTAATGAAATATGCCCTAAGGGATGACGGTGGCATATCACATAGATAATTTGGATATGTTGGGGTCAGTATCCTGATCATGCACCTGTGATAGAAAATTTACTTTGCTAATTGTGGTATAAACTCAAAAAGGAGCCAAGCCGTTGAGAATGACTAAGGTAGTAACTCCAAAAGTAAAAGATTTGTTTTAATTAAGTAGATTCTAACGGCTACATTGAAATAAATTACCTTGTGGAGTATTAAGATCAATAATGTATTGATCAAAATTAAATCTTATGAAATAAAAAGGATGAGAGATTAATGAGAAAGGACATCAATGTTAAGTAACGAATTTGTGAATAAAGGATTACGACGGTGGCATAGAAAATGAGTACTATAAAGGATTACTATGAGGATTTATAATTCTTGTATTAACTCAGTTGAATTAAAAGTGATTAAATGAAGCAACTCTTGTGGTAAACAGCGGAATAGTGGAGTTGACGTAGAGTCTTGTTTATAGTCAGTGACTGCAGCACTGATTATAGACAGGAGGCTGCGTAGACTCTTTATCTTAGGAAACCACTTAGTATAATCCTAAATGACATAAAGACTCATGATCGAGAGGATTATTGCTGATCAAATTCTAAAGGGTAATAATAGATATAAGTGAAGTATTCAAGTTCAATTGGAAATAAATACGAGGAGAAACTCAAGATTCCCTATAAAGGAGATAACATGAAAAGTTGAGCATCGAATAAAAGATAATACCCCATTTTTTCTTTAAGTTGATAAGTGAAATTTGGAGGATAAAATTTTATTTTAAGGGGGGTAGTGTTATCAAACCCTGCTTTGTAAAATAATTATAATGTCATTCACATGCTCGATAGAATGTTTGTATATTTAGGAAGTTCGAGAAATCGTTAAAAGACGATATTACCCCTAATGGTATCATTGAGTTGATTAAACCTCGAACTAGTTCAAATAGGAATTTTAAAGTGAAATTAAGAGTTTCACAGTTCAGGGATGACTCAAAATGGTAATTCGGAGTTCGAGGATCAATTCGGAGTCAAACTGAAATTTTCACTATCTAGGGGTAAAATCGTAATTTTTTCACCTACGGATAAAATTTGAGATTTTGAGAGAATTTAGATCGCATTTGACAAATTGGAGAATGGTATGAGTATAAGGGATGAAAAATATGTCTATGGGCAATTTTTCAGTTTTTGGGGCAAAAATGTAATTTTTCACTTTACGGGGGCAAAAGTGTAATTTTTAAGAATTTACTCCACCCAAAACTTTGAAAAAGTCTAGAAATTTCATGGAAGACATGGATAAGTGAAGAGGATTGAGTGGTAGAAAAAGAAAGTAAAAAAGATGGCTAGAAAAAAATAAAATAATAAAATATTCAAAAGGTAAATAAAATAATAATATTTTATTAAACCTATTAAAAGGCTTGAAAATTTCAGAATTCTTTATTGGGAGGGTCAGCCAAAACCAGCAGGAGAGAGAGAGAAATAAGAACAAACCCTAGAGTGAGAAAATTCAAAGAAAAAGTGTGATTTTTTAAGGAATCAAGTGTTTAAAGGTATGATTTTTCAAGCTTAGCTTAAGATTTATCATTTCCATGCATTTCTTCTTATTTTCCACGGTTAAATTATGTGTTTTGATGATGGATTCAAATCTGATCATATGGGTTTAGAGAGAGAAAGTTGTTAGATTAATTTGATTTTGAACTATGTTAGTGTTTAGTGTTAGTTTAGTATGTTTATGAGTAAAACAACAAGAAAAAATATTCATTTTCTCCATGAATTTCTTTAGGCCGAATCTAGCTAATGGTGTGTGAGGATGAGGTTGACTTTACTTTAAGAGAATTAGATGGAAAAATGATAAATTATAAGGTTGGAAATTTAAATGGAAATTTTTGGTGCAAAAAAATTAAAATTTTTACCCACTAAGGGTAAAAGCATAATTTGTGGTCCAAACTGAGAAATTGGACAACATTCACAATCATTGAGGTATTGTGGATATAATTGGATAATTGAAATTGAAATGGATGGAATTGGAGTTGAATTAGAGATTTTAGAAATTTACACCGTGTATAAGCGAGTTAGGTCAGACACTGTGATTAAGCGATTGTCCAAACATTTCACACCCTATCTAGTGCATACGCATGGATAAGAGCCTGAAATAATATATATTGATTTGACACAAATTATTGAATTTTTTGTGTCATGTATTGTGGATAGGTGGTGAACTATCTGATACGGATAAAAGACTACACCCGAAGACCGAGAATAAGAGTATATCTACTCCTAGTACAGTGAGTAAACTTACTATCGTCTTAATTATCTAGAGTAGATTTATTTAATTGTGTGATTTTATGGAAAAATGGTTTAATTGGAAAATTATTGTGTTTTATGAGAAAATGAGATTTTATAAAATAATTTTATAAAATTTTTGAAAATTTAATAATGATTTCAAAAATAGAGTAATTGAAGACCTATACTATGATTGTATTGTTTATCCATGATTTTACATTAAATGGCTTATGATAAATGTGGGTATGACTGGTTATTTTTATGATTTAAAGAATATGTGAACTGCTTTGATTTGCCTTGAATGTGTTAAGTGAGTCATGTCATACTATTGTGATTTTATTGGTTGGTGAATTATAAGTGGGCACTGTAGTGACGGGGGTTCTGTGGGCCAGCCTAATTAAAGGGGCATGGTTCCCAATTATTAAGCTTACCTCAATTGGAAAGGCGCGTAGGATAACTCCCGAGGTAGGATTTGAGTACACTTCACGCTGGCCACCAATTGAAACTGAGACTCAGCCAACGCCAAGGAACGGTTTTGTTGTCAGAGGTGCAATGTGTTTGTGTGTGTGACAATAAACAGCTTTGGCGGTCTCGGTAAGATGCCTTCGCGGGGTATCCCTGAGAATGAATTTTTGGCAAGGGCAAAGTTTTTGAAAAGTACATAAGCCATGTTGAGTAATTTGATGAAATCCAATTATTTATATGGGTTGGGATGAATTATTTTAATTGTCTCCTATTACTCGGCTTTAGATTATTTTGATGATGTCTGTTTACTCACTGGAATTTTATAATCTCACCCCTTCTTTCTATACATTTTTCAAGCTCATAATAGGTAGTAGATTGTCAATTACATCTAGAAGTAAATTTCAGAGTTGCATTCTAGAAAGTAAGGTTATAGACTTAAACCTCCTCAATTATTTGGGAGCCCACGTGTCATTGTAATTTAAATTGCATACTCCAGTTTTCTATATTACAGTATGTATAAATTTATTTTGTTTTTATGTGCAGAAAATTAATTTTTGATGTTTCAAAAATATATATATTGTTTTATATTAAAATAGATTATTTTAATTAATATTTTTATTTTATTTTATTATTCAAAAAAAAAGAAAAAAGAGAGAGGAATGGAAAAATTGGTACAAAAGCCTTGCGAGGTCTCGAAAGGCATTCGGGGGAAGAATGTCTGTCGAAGCTTCGCGGCAGTTGTCAAGGGCTCGATGGGAGTTCCGAGTCGTGACACACCAAGTGTTGTAGGGTTGTTGCATTTAGGAATAAGGTAATGAAAGTCGAATTGAGTCTCTTATCGAAATCACCCGTATCATAAAACGAGTGCAAAACCTTCATTACCTCATCCTTGATCCTTTGCCATTGAGCTTTAAGAAAGCTGAAATTAAAACTAGGCTTTATTGCCGTCGCAACTAAAAATGGCCTCTTTTACTTCATCTTCTATATACATAATTTCCAATCCATTAGCCAAGTGTTCAGGAACTTTATGAAAGTCGATATCCCAATTCTGTAACTCAAGAACTCTTATCTGTCCATACAAAGATTCAAAGTGTATAGCAGTAGCTTCTTTGATACTTGGCAAATCTTCAAGAACAACATCATTCACTTTAAGTCTATCAATAAAATTCGTCCTACGCCTCGTAGAAGCAATAGCATGGAAAAATCTAATGTTCTTATCCCCTTGCAAGAACCACCTAAATCTAGATTTTTGATGCCAGGATCTTTCCTCTGCCTATATAATGCCCAAAGGTCAGTCCTCAATTTCGCAACTTCTATCTTGTACGAGCTATTCCTCCACCTACTTTGCCATTCATTTAGCTTTGACTAGATTTCCTCTTCCAAATTGGCCATTCTAAAGTGTTGATTTCCCCAGACATAGTGCTACTAGTTTTTGATCATCGGTTCAATGCCCTTGAGTTTTTGCCAAATGTCCCCATTTATACTATTCTTATAACTTTCATCCCACGTAGCGTCAAAAATCTATTGAAAATGACTATCCTCCAACCAATGATTATAAAAACAAAAGGGTTTAGGTCCCCAATCAGTATTATTAACACCCAAAACTACTGGGTTATGGTCGGATAACGAAGAAGGGAGACACCACTACCTAATGTTTTGAAAATTTTCCACTACCTCTTGACACACTAGAAATATATCAAGTACATTAAATATTACCTTGTCACGGTTGTTACACCAAGTGTACTTACCCCCTTTTAATGGTAAGTCGATCAACCCAAGCTCATTAACCACCTGTTGAAAGAACTCGATATCTCTGTCATCTGCGGTAGCTCCTAATCTCTCTTCCATTTTTAGAACAGAATTAAAATCACTACCCAAGAGCCATGGAAAATCTGACTCTTTTACCTTTCCTATTAATTCCACAAACATTTCCACCTTTTCCCTTGCATCTGTTGGTGCATAAATATTCCCTATTCCACATTTCCAATTCCCATATGTTATTCTACCTTCTAACAGTATGAAGTGTCTACTGACATAACTATGATCAACCAAGAAGTACTCTTCCTACCACAAAGTAATAACACCCCCTTATGCACCTTCCGAGTTGACCCCAATCCCTTTGAACTCACCTCTTCCACCCAACGAGTTATGAAATCTCCTATCCACTTTTTTTATTTTTGTTTCTTGAAGCAATACCACCCATGGTTTTTGGCTATTGATTAGGTTCCTCACAACCTTATGTTTCTCAAATTTACCCAAGCCCCTGACATTCCAAGTCATGATCTTTATCCAATTACTACTTTAACCCTCAATGTACCTTATTTCTAGTACCTACTATGCTTCTTAGCCATGCATCTCCAGTTTCATTTTATTGAATTCCTTTGTAACTAAGTCTTATCCTCAGTGAAACGAAGGCCCAATCTACTAGCTATCCTCCATACTTTTTCTGCCTCCTCTTGAATGGTCTTGTCACTAATTGTAATATTGCCACCTAAAGATTCAATTTCAGCTTGTATCTAGTTCTCTTCTCCATTTAATCCTTTCATCACTGGCCTCTCTTAACTGCATTCTTCATTGTTATTCAAATATCTTCTTCTTAATGTTAGCTCTAACCCTAACATAATCCACTTCTTTATGGTTGACCCCCTTATACTTATTTTGACTACCGTTCCCAACTTGCACTTGATGAGTCACCTGAACTGTCTCTATTGATCCAATCTCGCCTATTGCTAATTTTATAGTATCACCAAGGCCTTCAGATATGCTCTTCCTAACTTTTATCATCTCCGAAGTGCTTACACGGCTTGGCTGAACCATGTTGTGCCCTTCTTCCATCGAGTCTTCCTCGTGGTGGACCTCTTCCACATAATTCTCTAAACTCATCCCTGTCGTTGATTCTTCTAAAACCACAACCACTGGTTCTTTCATTTTTTTCCTTTTGCGTTACCTTTTTTTCTTTTGTTGTCCCCACCGTTGACCTCCCCTTATGTTGTTGTCTAAAAGCTATCCTTATAAGCTTTTTTCTAATCAAATTCCTCTTCTTTTTTGGGACCCATTGAACAAGCAGAGCATCCTCATCAACGATTTTTTCTTAACCACTTGCTTCTTCTCTCTTCTCATTTTGGAGTGATATCACCTGGTTGCTGCAATTCCCACATATTAGGTTTCTAGGATTATTCACATTGGAACGACTAAAGTCCCATTCATTGGCTCGACCCACTCCTTGTCTTGTTCTTACTCCCTCAGAAATTGACCCACCACATTCAAGGACCTTCGCTATGGGATCTAACATATTTGTCAACTTCAGGTTCTGTTACTTCAAGTTTCCACTAGGTCCATGATTTATTTTACTTGAGGCCCCAAACTCCCACTGACCTACAATGTAGTCTTTATGCCACACTTTTGGCCTATTTAAAATATGGCCTATAACATGTTCACTTGAGTCTAATGAAATTCTTTTATTGTCTTTTGTCATCTTTGAGTTATCTTTCAAACTCTCTATCTTAGAGTTTGACGTGTAAGCATCATCAATACTTTTTACAAGCCTTACAATCTGCTGACACCCTACCACCATTTTTGCTCCATCAATTTTATGATTGGTTGTTCTTTCCAATTGACTTTTGGTTAAACCCTTAGCAGTTTAAAAATCACAATTTTGTTGACCAAGTGGCTCATTTCTCGAGGTTTGATCTTTCTTTACTATTGTGCCCTCAACATTTTTGTGAACCACGGTATTCCCCGTACTCTAACTAAGTCAATCTTCGTTAACGACTCTCTTTTGGTTGCACTCGATTTTCCTCTCTCTTTTGGATCCCTCGTTAACCTCATAAGTGTGGTCCTCCATTATAGCTTGAATAATGAAATCTCTGCCAGCTGCATTCAATTTTAGGTCCTGGAAGAGGCCCTCTGTCTTACTTGTTCCAACCAAAATCCTAGCCCGGTCGAATCTCCATCTGTTCATGATAGCCTCATCTAATTTAATGCATGTCCTTCATTTATCACCTATTAGTTTGAAAAGGTCCTCATGCCATATAAACCATGGTATGTTCCTAAATTTAACCCATACTTCACGACTGAAGTTTTGCCTTTCTCCTTTAAATGGCACTAGCTCCACAAACCAATCTTTAAAGTTAACCCAATAAAATTGGATGAGATCCTCCATGAAAGTCCTATCCCCGAAGGTAGCAATTATGTGGCATTCGTCCAGCGGCTTTATCTCTACCTCAATTCATTCTCTAGCTAAAGTTGTTTGGATTTTTGACACCCTTACCGTAGTTCTTAACGTGTCGCCTGCACTTCTAAAGACCCAGCACATCTCTCCTCTGATATTGGTTGAATCGAACTTAATTTTCTCCACATCGGCCTTGTTCAAAAGCTCTCTAGCTTCGCTGATTACAGGAAAATTAACCTGATAAGATTTGTGTCTTTAGGGAGTAGGCCCTCATACTACCTCTGTGAAGGACCACCCATCAAAAGCTATAGTAGGTTTAAGACGACTGCTAAACCGTTGTCCAAAATGTTGTGCTCTATCCTCCCCTCAAGCAATGGTTTTAGAATTGTGTCTTGGAATCGTCTTTCGTATAATTAGAAATCTTCCATCCATGACATAGTTAGCTCCACATTCAACCGCTCTAGCCATTTCTTCCCTTTCTTTGTACCTAACGAAGTCACAAGTACCTCTATTTTCATCCTTGCCTAGACGGACAAAGACATCCATGACTCTATCGAAGGGGGAGAACCAATCCCTAACCTTTGTGTTTGAGATGCCTGGTTTTAGATTCCCTACATAGATGGAATAGAGGGAATCTTTGCATAAATCCAAGCTATGGTTCACCCTGCTACTTTTGTATCTATTATTACTCTGATGCCTGATGGAGAATCCAAAGTTTCGTCGTTTGCCAGCTTCAAACCTAGCTCTGATGAACTGCTTTTTACCTAACCTATAATATTCTCTCTCTCTCTTTCTCTTTTTCTCTCTCATGTCTTACTTATCTCCAAGATACAGTTAAACAAGAGCTGGACTAATACAATTAAACCCGCTTCCACGGGCCATAGCCAATTCTAACTCCTTCCTCGTTAGGATTCTTCATTGCTCCATGGTGAAAAATTCTAACATGTTCTGCTATTGATTAAATTTGGGTTCTCCAGCTTTGTTCCTGAGGTATCTAGATATAACAGATAAATAATGGCATGACAAAAGTTTCGTGAGTTAATTTCTTTTGGCTTGATGGCTCCAATATAGATGAAAGATTAAGAGTTTATCTTTTTATTCTGCTTCTACATATTTGTTGAGATATAACTACTAACTAAAATATGTTGGAGAGACTAGTCTTATCAGATTGTGATTGTAAGTTAAGAGGTGAGAGGATTCCTATTCTGATAGTACAAAATAAATTGCCTTTGAAAACTATTTGAAAAGAGAATAATCAAAATGGTGTTTATTAGATCCAAACTCAAAAGTGTGATGAATAATGATAACTTTTGATGAAAGGTGTCTACTAGTTCAAAACTCAAGAGTTATAACGTTTGATGAATAATGATAACCCTTTCATGAATAATAATAACTTTTAATGAATAGTTAGAAATTTATAGTATAATATCTCAAAAAGATATTAAATCATTTAAGTAATTTAAATAATTTTTATTTATTTATTGCGTTGAATCAAGTTATTATATTTTTATTTTGAACTAAATAAATTTTTATACTTTTATTTTGAATCAAATGAATTTTTATAATTAATTGTTAATTTAGTCAATATATTATTTCTTAATTTATATCACGTGATGTTGATTTGACATGTTGAAATGTCATTATAGATGATGATAAAACATGTTGATATAACATGATAACATTACCATATGACATCTTTCATTCTTCACATTAACGTCATATGACAAGTGATATTTTGACTAATAGTATAATTCGTTAACTATTAATTATAAGGGTTTATTTGATTAAAAATAAAATTACACACATTAATTGAATGCAATAGAAAAATAAGAATCTATTAGATTTTAATGAATTTTTTCAAATATTATGCCTAAGTTTATCTATAATTAAACATCGGAAGCTAAAATTAATTAATTCAAAAATAATTATTCTTTCTTTGTCTTTCTTTCTCAATCAAACTCCCTTTCTCGAAAACTTTGTAGAGAAATTTCCAAATTAACTTTTCTCCTGTGAAGATTCATCTTCTCTTTCCTCATATTACTAATCTTCTTTTACTTTGTTTTCGAAGCTCGACTTTTCCATGCTTGTTTCAATGATATGTACATCATCCTCATCACAAAACCACCTGCAACATTAGTCTCATAAAAATATATGAATTAATTCTCTTCAAGAATTAGAGAAACCACCTTTCTTGATGCAAAATTAATCTCATAAAACAAATATGAATTAACTCTTCAACAATTAGACATCTTAGGTTAATCACATAAGGTTCCCTATTATTTTGACTATGCAATTGAAACCTTGAACTTCATCCTTCATGTTGATCGTATGACAAAGGTGCTTTGATCGGTTGAAGTAGTCTTCTTTAAACTTTTAAAATCTTTGAAATACTTCTAGACACGTTCGATCGCATGGAGATGATCTCTTAGTCGACTGACGTTTGTCTAGGCTAGCCTTTAGTTCACAACAACATATTTTTAATTGACACCAAAAACAATAATTAAAAAAATGTATTCCAAAAATCAAGCAGAAATTGTCATTTGTTATAGGTGGAATATGTCGTAGTATATTGTAAACCTATCACATTTAATCATAAAACTAAAAACTCATTAAGGGCGATGCAGTGCAACAATCTCTTTTTCCAACATTCGGATTTCATTTCTAGCACGATTCCTTGCAGCTGAATTATCAGTTGAATTTGCAATAGCTGTTAATTCAGCGATTTTCCTCCTATTGCCAGCCATCTGTATATGCACCAGAAAAACATGCAGTAAATAAGGAATGTAGTATTAAATTGAGGAGAGAATGATCTAAGAAAGCCATAACAAATTCAAATGAAGGTTCCAATGTATGTATGTGGATATATAATGCAATTGTATTCAAATTCAAATAATCCATCATGCCCAAAGGCTCTAACTGAAATAGGAAAAACCCCATTGGTGCCCCTGCTATTTTATAAAAAAAAAAAAAAAAAGCTTCAGCTTATAGTGCCGTTTCCAGCTTAAGTCCTTAAAACACAACTCTTCAGGTTTCTCAGTCAAGAATTTGCAGACTTCGGTTTTGATAGAATCGTGAAGCCAAGGAAAGATTGAAGGTTTCAACTTCTCTGCAGCAACATTTTTTCAAAACAGGGAAAATTAAGGTACTTACTAGCGGTAGTAGCCATAGTTATGGGCTTTTAAATATATTGTTCTTCAGAATTAAAATTCATAAAATTACATATTATAAAATTTTCATTTTTTTCTGATTCAGACTTGACCTAATTACTTTAAATAATTAGTTAGGTTGATGTAAGTTTTTCACAAGTTAACATTTCAAATTATAACTCTGACACTAAGTTTTATGTTTACAGGGTCATGTGGCACCTTCTTCTACCGATTCTGGGTCATCTAGGAATATAATAATCGATTTCTATTGGGTAAGCATCTATGAACTTTGATATTTATAGTAGCTCATATAATATTTTTAATTTACTTTCTGAGGTGGAATAGAAAAATGGAAACACTGCCACAAAGATGCAGATTGATATTTTTAGTTGATTATACAATTAAATTGCGTCAGTGTGTGTGGAAGTTTTTTAATTAATTCTCTGTGCTTCCAATGTAATTTCAGTTATAATATCCATATCCTGATGATCGAAATGAAAATTTTTGAAAAGAATAGGCATATTTGATATGAAGGAGGTTGCTAGTTTTGTTCCTCCTGCTTAGTGGATCTTGGTAGTTGCTGTTGACTAAACCATCAGCAGCATTTTAACTCTACATGTCAAGTATTCATGGTGTTTTCGAAGTGTTATTGAGAATCTAAATATGAAGTTGATTTTGGAAGATTTTCTATCTCTGCAATGTTTCTTGTTGATATTTCCAGATTTTGCTGATATAGGAGAGGTGAAAATATATAAACATCATGTTTGTAATTGAATAGATCTTGTACTGCACTGGAAAGTAATAAACAATAGAAGTACAGATTTGAAAGTTTTCCAGCATGATTCTGCTCGTTCCTAAATCTTGCTTAATTCCATGAACCATACCATGTGTAATAATGTTTCCAACTCCCACTGAATAGAATCACTCTTTGAAATTTGTAAAGCAATCATATATTATTCAAGCAACCGGTGTTTTGGCTTTAGGATAACACCGTTAACAATGTTAATAAGTTATAAGACAAGCAGCAACAAAACAGAGAGGATGCAGTGATGGGAGCACAAATAAGGGGCGGAGGATTTCTATTCTCGCAGCTTGAGCAAGGACAGTAGCTAATACTCGTGCCATCGGGGAGACAGGATTTGCAGCTTCACCCGTCTGCAAAAATACAAAGAATTCCACCAAACTGTTACTCATAAAAAGATATCTGGATCTACTGACAACGCATTTTCTATATAGTTACGATCAAACAGATTTTCACCCTTACCAGACCCGAAGCATAGGACTTTAAAGAAAACTGCACGAGGATCATCATGCATGCTCCATCCCTCTTGCTCTTGCTTGATGAAATATTGTGAAAGGAACTTTTCTACATCCTTATAACCTTTATCATAGAAACTATTGAAAGAAAATGAAAATGAGTTTTATGACTGAGTCTTCAAGACTTTGACCAAATTATAATCAGACGAGAAAACATTTAAAGAAGAAGAAAGTGAAGAGAAAGAACATTAAACTTACTTGATATTTTCAACATCTGAAACCACAGTAGTATCCTCGTCAAAAACATTAATGAGAGCATGAAAATAACGGCCACGTAATAATTCACCATGAAGCTGTAGTTTCTTAACAAGGGGGCCTGCCATGATAGAAACGAAATATCCTTACTAAAAGAACAACCTAATCACAAGTACAAAATTTCCACTAACATAATTTTAAAATAAAAATATATTTCATTTCAAGTAACAAGTAACTTAAAACTCACCTTTGCGATGAATAATTTCTCTCAACATTTCGCAACCGCTACAATCAGACGGGGGTGGTCCCCTAGGCCTACCAGAAAGTTTCCCCTTATTGTTATCAAACCTTTCTGTTCTCAAACTTGTCTCTACTTGACTGCTAGTTTCTCGATGAAAACTAAAAGAAGCCGTTTGAGAATTCTCCAAATTAGACTCATTATGCATACCCGCTTGAGAATTTTCCAAATTGGACTCATTACCAGTACCCTCCCAATTGGTTGCTGTCTGTAAAGGTTCAGTAGCTTCCTGCTCTGATAATGGAGGAATTGAAGTGGGATGTAAAACAGGTTCCTGGACAGGTAATAAGTCCTGTTGCCTAAGAATACTCTGGCTGTTTACATTTTCATTTACCAAGTTTGTTTCACCTTGATTATTCATTTCCCCATGATTCTTTGAAGTACCAGACCCAGAGCACCCTGCATTAGAGTTTTTCTTCCTGCGAGTAAAGGTTTGACCCGATTCCTTCGAACGAATAACATCGATAGGTTGCTTACGTTTCTCACGTGACTGACGAAAAAAGAGATGTTGCGAGAGTTCCTGGATAGGCGAGTCCACACGAGTAGGAACATGCGGATTGTTTAAATCTTCTTTTTCGAAGTTTGGTTGTATTTGAGAACTCGTTCCCAAATTGTTGTTTGAAGGATTCGACTGAGAGTTAACGGGTAAATGCCACATGTTTGAATTATTTAAAGAAGAGTTCCCTGAAAGAGAGGGATTCATGTTGTTCAAGAAACTGTTCCGAGTGTCATCCATAAATGGGTGATTCCTGTTGCCCATGATATTGTTCATAGCACGGCGTTGGGTGTTTAAATAGGTTGTGGTTGTATCCCCATCCCTAAGTAGGGGCTCCATGTTGTTCATGAAAGTAAGAGTGTTATCCGCTAATGGGGCATAAAAAGGGTCATGATTGGGAACATTGGCATTTGGATCCGCCATACCTGAAGACCTGAGAGTGTCTGTTAATCTCAGTTTCTTTGAAGGAAAGTGGGAACGTTGTCCTTTTGAAGTTTGGAATTAGTTGGTGGTTGCTCCAGAATAGTAGCACCACCGACTTAGAGAGAGCAGTGAATAGAAATTGTTGATTCATTGGTGTTTATTGTTTCAATTTATATACAGTATAGAACTCAATTGGAAAAGGCGCGATAAGGCAGTTAATGACCGTTGAGAGGCAAGGTAACAGTTGGGACTGGGAATTTTCTTGAAACGCTGTTTGCCAGCCTTGATCAAGTGATCTCATCTTCACCATAAGAAGCCTAAACGTTCTAATAGAGTATCAGGAACAGAAAGTGAAATGAAGTGAAGTCAGCGGTGTCATCACTACTTGGCTCCAAGAATCTCAGTCATTCCGCAATCTCATGCTCCCTTCTGCAACACTCATCAAAACCCTTTTCTCAAAGAACATTCTTCATTCCAACTATTCCCAGAAACACCAAAAATCTGTACGATCAACGGTACCAAAAGCTCCAAATCAGGACCAACTCAACATCGGTAATGGCATCCTCATTCATGCCTGAACAAGCCAGGGCAAAACCTGCCCTCCCTCTTCCCACCCCACTTGTCACCAAGGCAATCTCTTTTTCTTTATTTACTCTTTTCCTTTTTGTTGTTTTAATAATGTGTTTGTTGAAGTAATCTGTTTTGGGTGGTTGTTAAAGTTCAAGATTGGGCTTTTCCAGTTATTGGTGACGCCTGATAAAGAAAGGAACATAGAGCATGTTCGGAAGGCCATCGAGGAGGCTGTTCAAAAGGGTGCCCAGCTTGTTCCTTGCCTGTGAGTTTTTTTATCTTGTCTGTGTCTCAAGGTTTCACCTTTCTGATGTTGCAATGAGGGTTTTTGATGGGTAATAATTTGTGTAAAATTAAGCTTGTTGTCTCCAATTTGAAGCCTGAAAAAGTAGAAATTTTGTTGCTTGGTTGGTCTTTGAAATTTGTGGACACTAGATAAATGAAAATTTTACACAACTTAATTTCTGCAGATAACGACATGGATGCTTCATGCATCAATCTTGCTACTCAGACAAAGCGAGCCATGAATTGATGATCACGTTTTTCACCTTTCAGTTTGATGAGCCAAAACTGTGGTGGAATATAAACAACATTGGTGCTCTATGAAATCGTGGTTTTGGTTTACACAAATTACACGTAATGCATTTGGCAAGCAAGTTTTTAAAATGAATATAATATCATAGCATCAAGTTAAGGCCCTTCCTTTTTTGTTATATAATGTCAGGAAATATGGAACAGCACATATTCGAATGACAGCTTCCCAGTTTATGCTGAAGATATTGACGCAGGTGGTGATGCGTCTCCTTCAACAGCTATGCTGTCTGAAGTTTCTAGTCACCCGACAATCACAATAGTTGATGGCTATATACCTGAACGCTGTGGGGATTAGTTGTACAATACTTGTTGTGTCTTTGGTACTGATGGAAAGCTGAAAGCCAAGCACCGCAAGGTAGAGGCACCTCCTATCCCACATGGTAGTCTACACAAAATGCCAATTTGGCACATTATTTACATGTGGCTGGACTTGGCAAAGGAATGCATTGTGGAGCCACCTGTTATTTCATGTCCATTAGGTAGAATGATTTGACTATTGTACAAAATCTGTCATCACCTGTATATAAGCTCATACATAGACACATATTACTAGATGACTGGACCATCTAATATATCGATTTTGTTATTATGATGACAAATTTTTGTTTGGTACCATCAAATCTTAGATTTCTGTTGGAAGGAAATTAATGATCATTGGCATTTAGTTTTAACTATCGTTATATTTTGCCACTAACTTATTCGTATGCAAACACCAAAATTCCTGATATCAGATGCTAAGTTGGCTGCGTGCTTTAGACAATTCTATTGCTTAAGTGATATCATTCTCAAGTCTCCTTTGAAGCTGGTGTGCATAATAGTTATGACATTCCTGTGGAACTACAGATTCACCTTTTTGATATTGATATTCCCGGGGAGATTACCTTTATGGAATCCAAGACCCGTAATGCGAGGGAGACTCCTACCATTTTGGACACAAGTTTGTTTGATTCCATAGACTTTGCACACATGAACATGTTAACCTGTCCATAATTTTTGTCAGAAGCATTTTCTAGACCATATATCGTATTATATAAATCATCGCATCTGTCACGGGCTTTTATATGGCACTTCTATGTTCCTTTCATCTGCACCATTAATTGTGATAAAGTGCCATATCAAACTTTCTACAATTAGATTTTTCTGACAACTAATCTGTGTCAGCAATCTGGTCGACCAGTTGAGTAATTTTTTCGAAGTGGGAAACTAATAATCGATAGTTCATGCAGATGTTGGACGTATTGGTGTAGGCATCTGTTCTGACATCCACTTTCAAGAATTAGCAATGATATACGCTGCAAGAGGTTTGTTTGCTCCTCCATTGAACCGTGATACAATTAATTAATTTTATTCTGTTAGCTAATAAACATAATTGTTGTTTTCTAACTAATAAATAATTTTGCATTTTGGGAAAATTTTGCATGTGAAATATTTCCTGTTCTTTTCTTTACTCGAAACTCTTATTTTTATATTTGCTGTAGATTATTTGAGGATATCATTTCTTCCTGAATTCTTTAAGCCACATTTCCTGCATCTACTGATTCCTTTTATTCCCACAATTTACTAGCATTTATATATTTTATATTATGGTTTGGTTCTTTTCAAATCGTTTCCCCTTCTGATATTTACAATTTCCGCTAATATTGTTTCTATATATATTTTAAAGTTAACATATATTGCCCATCTTATTTATGAATTTTGTGAACTGTGTGTGTTTCATCTGTCGAAATTAGGTGCTCACTTGCTATGCTACCCTGGAGCATTTAACATGACAACTGGACCATTGAATTGGGAGTTGCTGTGGAGAGCAAGGTGCCAGTTATTTCCTTGTTTTAATCTCCTTGTTAATTCTTTGAACTTCACTTTTGGCCTCATATGCTTGTATATGAATGTGGATATGAATTTAGATTCAAATTCAGGTAATTGGTATCTATAAAGAGTGTTTTAATAAGTTTTTTACATAATGGGATTTTTAAATGAGTTAAGGTAATTATAAGATAATAGAGATCTATTAGAGTTAGGATAATAATTTTTAAAAATATTTGAATAGTTAATAGAGTTCAGGTATTTTATTTCTTATAGGATTAAAGTTCGGATACCAGCTCAAAATTATTGAGTACCCTATCTGTTTGCCACTTGAATTGCTAATTAATATATTAAGATAAATATGTTATGATAGGTTATTGAGTTAAACTATTAAGATGTAACATATTATGATAAACTTAAATTTATATTAAGAGTTAGTGACTTTGAGTTGGTAGATTTAGATTTATATTATTTTTAAATCTAACAAACTTAACATATTGGGTTTAAGTAGCAACATGCTAACTATAATAGTTCCAATTTCGTCAAATGATTATAAAAATAATTATTAAATAAAAAATTTATTTTAAAAGACCATTAAAAATATATAATAAAAACAAAGATTTTATATACTGTAGCAGTTTCAACATTGGTTTTTTTGTTGTCATCCTTGGATATTGGTTAAATACTGTAGCAGTAATCTTTCCAGCTATTTCTTCTATGCCTGCATTGGTTAAACGTGGGTCAAGAACAAGCAACTATGAAGTGTCGGAGGATGAATTTGCAGAGTTAGATACAATATAACATTATCATTTTGTATCGTGTTTCATCATGTCATTTGTCACGTATTTTCTCATGTCATTCATTGTGTTGTTTTCCACCACATCATTACGTCATGCAGTCACTAATTGATTTCAAAATTTAATTTATCTTAATTTTTAAATTTAAATTAGCAACTGTTCAATTATATTTCAATACTTTTAATTAGTTAAAATTAAATTATGAATAGGATTAATGTTATATACAAATACCTCATTTAGTTATGTAACTATATAAAATTTAGATTTCTCTATAATATATACAATTTCATAATACAATATTTCTTTTAACATACTTGTGATACGAAAGTAATGCACTCAAGTTGCTAGGTCCAGTAAATTTACGTCCGTTGCCTTATCTGCATTCACTTCACCAGCAGTGCAAACTCGTTCAATGAAAAAAGGATAGCAGAGTATGGGACCAAAGGAGCAGTTTGATTGAAGTACATGGGTGGAATTGTTTGGTGAAAAGTTATCTGGTTGATCACTTCGACAAGCTGATTTTCAAGTGTTTAAGTTCCAATTGAATTTAAATTTAATTATTTATATTTCGAATTTGATATAAAAATAATTTTTTTTTGAAACGATATAAATTAATTTGATATAAAAAAAAATTTAAAATTAATTTTTATGTATATTAATAAAAAATCAAATTAATAAATTAAATATAATTTGTAAAAGATAAATTAAAGTTTAAAATTATATTTAGAACAATTAATGAATTTTAATAAATATTATATTAGTTATAAATAATTTATATAAAAATAATATATACTATTAAAATTATTATTTATAATTTCGTTATAACTATTACATGATGAACTCGTGATGTGAAATAATTATACTATTCAAAGATTGAAAAACACAAAATATCATCTAAAGTCACAAAATACCAATAAAACAAAATCTTTTAATATTGGATATAGGCTGGGTTTGGTTTTGGAAGGTGTCCCAACTGAAATATGTGAAGCCCAAAATTGGGGTATAACAGCCCATTTTAGCTATGGGCCTCAACAAGAATTTACATGCTCGGTCATTCTTTTTTCAAAAATATTGGTGCTTAGAGCTTAGGTTCATTTTTTTAAGGCAAATTAACGTTGAATTTCACAGCTTATAGGAGTTATTGGGTTCGTGAGTTTATATGGACATGGATGTTAAATGTTCCTCTTTGACGTAAAAATATGTAAAATTCAAATAAATTTATAAGAATAAACTTCAAAAATTATAAAAGTAAAAAAAACATTATTAAAATATTGACATAAATGTATAACAATCATCATAACAAGTCATGCTATATAAAGTAAACATAATCTTAGTGAAAATTAATCATTTATATTTATATTTTCAAGCAAAAAATATTAAAACATTTACAAATTTTACTTTATAAATTAAAAAATAATAAAGATAAAATAATTATAGTGAAAATTAGCCAATCGATCGAAGAGAATTATATGTGAAGTTATTGGGGTGAACCAATTTGCTTTTGTGCAAAGTAGACAATTATTAGACTCAACACTAACAACAAATGAGATGGTGGACCTGATGCAAAAGAATTGTACTAAAGGCCTAAAGCTAAAGGTGGACTTTGAAAAGGTTTATAATAATGCGTGTTGGGGGTTCCTAGAATTGATGATAGAAAAGATGGGGTTTGGTGGAGGTGGAGGAATTGGATTATGGAGTGCATATCAACTGCATCAATCTTTGTTCTTGTCAACTAAACCAATAAAAAATGCAAAGGGCGTTGCGACGAGGATGCTCATTGTCACCATTCTTGTTTAATATGGTGGTTGAGGTGTTTAGTTGCTTGATGAATAAGGCGAGAGAAGAGAATATATGTAGCGGCATTTCCATTGGAGGTGGAGGTTGAGGTATGATTATGTCTTACTTACAATATGCGGATAATACAATGTTGTTTGACCTACCATAGCTTGATAAGTTATTATATATGAAAAGAGTATTGAGATGCTTTCAGATAGTGTCAAGGCTGAAATTATATTTCAAGAGAAGTAGTATAATTGGAGTGGGAGTCAATGTAGAAGTGTTGGGAAAGTGGGCCACCAGAATACACGGTAGGTTGGGTGATTTACCATATAAATACTTGGGTTTGCCATTAAAAGCTAATTAGGCATCATTAAAATTTTTGACACTTGTGGTGGAATGAGTTGAGGCTAAATTGGAGGGTTGGAAGTCTAAAATGTTATCACGTGGAGGCAAAGTTACTTTGTTGAAATTTGTAATAAATAGTTTATCTATTTTTTTTATGTCTTTGTTTAAGTTGCCTCAAAGTATTAAAGAAGAGTTGGATAAGCTTCAAAAAAGGTTTTTGTGGGCTGGAAATAATCAAAATAGTGGATACATTACTTTGAATGTGAGAGTTTGTAGTTACAAAAAAGGAGGACTTGGTTTAATTGATCAAGAAGTCAAAAATAGAGCCCTACTCAACAAGTAGTTGTGGCAGTTTGAGGATGATCTAAGGAGTCTATGGAGAGGAATTGTGACAACAAAGAATGACTACGATGCTAGTGCCTTGTTACCTAATTCCATTGTAACTCGTAAATACTCAAATATTTGAAAAAATGTTGTACCTCTTTTTATGTTTACTGATCAAATCTTTCTGTAGGTTAAAGCAAATATAAGCTTTGTTGTAGGTGATGGAAAAGCTATATCATTTTGGCACATATCATGGCTTGAGGTACTCTTAAACAAGAATTCTCAAGATTATTTGCCTTGGTAGCGAACAAAGAGGGGAGTATATGCGAATTTGGAGAGTGGACAAATAATAGTTGGTAATGAAAAATTGAGCTCAGATGTCAACTATTTGGTTGGGAGTTTCAATCGTGGACAAGCCTATGGTGATACTTTTAAGAAAGCACATTGAGTGAAAGTAGGAAAGATGGAATGATTTGGAAAGCAACACCTATTGGCATGTACTCTTCAAAATCCCTTTATAAAATTGCTTTAAACTATCAACATGAAAATAGTAATATGTGGAAAACAAATTTGGCTTAGATTTTGTCTATGTGTTGTGTTATCGATTTTGCACATACAAGTATACGTATCGAACAAGTAATATAATAATGAAGTAAAGTATCGTTCCTACGGAGATTTGTTTTTAAAGTTTTAGTAAATACTTAAATTATAAAACAAATTAATCTTATTTAAGTAATTCAAAAATTGAAGAAAAACTAATTAAAAACAATTAAAAATCAACACTAAATAAACTAACAAACTAAATAAGTTGAGAAAAGTAGTATATTAAAGACCTAGGATTATGGGTTTATTCAACATTTCATCTGATACTATCTTTTCTTATTATTTATCTTTCCTAGGTGATTTTACTAACCTAGAATCCAAAGTTATGGACAAGTCTTTGTCGAGTTGCTTGTACTAATACCTAACTTAATTAGTACACAATATGTCTAAAGGAATTAATTAAATTAAGTTCATTAAACAAGTGTCCTAATGTGGCTATGTATGGCAATCGACGTATGTCTACCCGAATCGCAAATCAGATCACCCAAGTGACATGAACATATACTATTCAAACCTTAGTCTAATCTAAAATCTCTTTGTCGAGTCTTAATTAGATTAACAAATTAGTTAATTGTTGGCAACGCAATCAAAAGCATTAATAAGAGATTTGAATAAGTAAAACTATACCCATTCATGATAAATAAAAGAGAAACTAATATTCAAACTACAAGTTGAAATCCACCACAATCTTAGAAAGATAACTTAGCTCATAATATGTAATAAAAACAATATTCAAAGAAATTTAGCCATGAATCCAAGTCAAAGAAAATAAAAGAAACACAAAAGTAAAGAAAGAAACTAAATGTTGAAGCTTTGCAATCTCAATTCTTTCTAAAATTTTCTTATTTTCTTGCTTTGTTCTTGGCTCCAAATCTCCAGAATAATTGGTTGCTGCCTCCCCTCAAAAATCTTTGAAAAAGGTTCCTTAAATAGCGCAAAGTAACCTAATTTCTAAAATCCCATCAAATTTTTATTTTTGATAAATCGTCGAGCACCGCTACCTTGACTTCTTGGAGCCACTGCGCTAGTTCTTCTGCTACAGTAGCACTGCAGTGCTGAGCTTTCAGGAAAATTGTATGGTGAGCTTCCTTTCACCAACGTTGCAACCTTGTTCTCCTAGTGCTGCAGCGGTCTATCAATTTCGAATGTAATTTTCACCCTGATTTGTTCTGAACTAGGAAAAGTGGTAAACATAAAAATTGTAGCCCTGTCTCTTAAATTTCCAATGGCTTAAGAATTTTATCAATTGGACTTCTGGATTGAAAGATATGCTCCAAATACTGCATCATGTTCAGTCCATGATTACTGCTATAGTGCTACAAATTAGACACATATTTAAAACATGATCCAATTCAAACTAGTAAAGTGGTAAACATAAAAGTTGTACCCTTTCTCTTAGAAGTCTAGTTGTTTAAGAATCACTTCATTTGGAGTTCTGTAGACAAAGATATGGTCAAAATACCACAATATATATGAATGAAGCCATCACCATACTCGCATGGATTTTCATCAAATAAGCTTTTTTCATTAAATTTCCTACAAAAGCAATAAGAGAAATTACCAATACTACTCTTAAAGTAATTTAAAACAAAATAAAATAAAATTTAACTAAAATAACTTAAATTAACTACTCAGCATGTAATCAAACTTAAATTAGAAAAACACCTAAAATGCTACGATTTGAACCTAAAATCTCAAAGATCTAACTACTTACACCCCCAAAATGTGTCAAAATAACTCTATGTAATAGAGTTATCATGTTATGCAAACAAAGTCCAAAAACATTTGTACATCTATTTTTCACATATTACAAGTCTTGGAAGGTTTGGTGTGTGTGGTGCTCGGTATCAACTATTAATCCAAAATCATATTTCTTGATGTGGAGAAGAATTTGTGATAATAGTGAAAATAACAGATATGGATATTAGCCTTTTATGTAATTACACGATCAATGTGGTTATTCCGTAACGAGATAGTCTTTAATGGGAAGGTATGGGATGTATTACAGCTATATGATCTAATTAAATTACGTGTTGTTGTGTGGGCAAAAGCAAAGTGACCCAAATTGAATGAATTGCCATAAGATATATATCAGTGTCCATCCATGATGAAAATTATGAAAAAATCAATTCTAGAAAGATCAAGGAGTATCTAGATGGCTTCGTAGGGATGGGTAAAATTTAGTGTGGATAGGGTGCCTTCGAGGAATACAAGTGTGGCAATAATTAGTGGCCTACTACGAGATCATGCTAGGACAATCAAAATAAAGTTCTCAAAGTCAATAAGAGTGTGTGATTCAAGCCTAGAAGAGGTACTGGCGATTAGAGAAGCTTTCTTAAATTCTATTAATTATTTACAACATAAATAAGTTGGTTTATAGATTGAGAGTGATTCTAGAAATGCAGTAACATGGATAAGTAATCCAAGAAAGGCCCCTTATAGCACATTTGGTATGGGGAATAGCTATGTTATTCCCCCTCTATTCCCACTCATTTCCCGTACCTTTGTTTGGTTTAAAATTGAGACACAGAATAACAATTCTGCAATAATAGAAATTCCATGAAATGGGTTAAACCTCAACTTTAGCTATTCCCTTCTCTCCCCTCGGTAATATCTATTCCATGAGACATGGAATAGTTGTCAAATACATAATGACTAAAATACCCCTTACAACTTAAAAATATTACAACCCTAGACCTATAAAATTTTTTCTTCTCATTTCCTTTTTTCTTTCTCTCTCTTCTCACGTTCTTTCCTGTCTCATTCTCTCTCTAATTGGCACTCAACACGACGATGGAGGCGACAGCGACCGAATGTGGTCGAAAAGCGTCGATCTAGTCCTTTCCGACAACATTCAACCGAGATCTAGCTAGATCTGGCACTCAACAGTCTGGCCGCGGGAAGCACATGATCTGGTGCTTCCCGACCAGATCCCACGGTTGGATCTGGCACTCCATGGCCAGATCCAACCATAGGGAAACGCCAATCTAGAGCCGTAGTGGCCAGATTCAGCCACACGGTGCGCCAGATCGGCGTTTTATTACACCAGTCGCCTTTTCGACGATCTGCCCATGAAGAAGAAAAAAGGAAAAAGAGAAAATAGAATAAAAAAGAAAAAATTATTTGTAAAATTTAAAATATTAATATTTTATATATAATTTAAACATTATAAATATTAATATATTAAAATATTAAAATATTAATATTTTAAACTATTAATGTTTTATTTATTAAATTATTAATATATTAAATTTTTAATTAGTATAAATAAAAAATAAAATATTATTAATTAAAATTTTAATAATTAAATTATACTAAAATGTTGATATTTAAATTATTAATTATTAATATTTTAATTAATCATAAATTATTAATATTTAAAAAATAAAATAAAAATAAATAATTATATATAATAAAAGGTATTTTTGTCTTTTTATTTTCTATTCCTTTCTTATTCTAAAGTTAATGTTACCAACCAAACACTATAATAAGTTATTTTTGTGTATTTCATTCATCATACCAAACTACATAATACTTATTCTATTTTATTCTTACCTCATTTTATTTCCACATAATAACTATTCTATTTTATTTCTGTCTGTTTTGTGAACCAAACGTGCCCTTAGAGGTTTAGGAAATGATTAGTTCACGTAGAGAGCATGCAGAAATTAATTCGAAATTGGAAGACAATTCATATATTGAAAGAAGCTAACAATAAGGCTGAACAACTAGCAAAGGAGGGGGTACACCGACATGTGGAACTATTCCAAGTCCTTCAATAGAAGGATGGAGAGATAGAAGGTGATTGCCTAAAACTGATGAGGTAAGTGAGTGAATGGACTCATGGAACTTAATCTTGGCAAGAGATGCTAAAAGATAAAGAGTGATGAAGAGATTGTTTGGGAATGATTCCTCATCATTCATCAGAAAAAATTCAGAGAATTACAGAGTTTGTCCCTTTATATACAAATCTGTACAAGGAAATAGAAAACGACAAAATTGTATAACTAACCTACTAATTAAAGGACAATTATCAGTAACATTTGTTTTAAATGAAACGTTGTCGTTTATGCCATCTTCTTGTTATCTCCTTAGCCTTTGTGTCAACACGGTGCGTTTAGTCTTTATTTAAGACTTCTATTTACAAGTAGCTTCATCCCTTGTATGTCTAAAACCTCCACACTTATTTTCTCTACTATCTGAGTCCTTATTCTTCATGATAGTTTAACATTCCCCCTCAAGAGGAACCATGAATGTTGTAAATGTTCATCTTGCATAACAATTTCTAGAATTGTCCAAGTTGTAAAGCCTTTGTGAATGCATCTGCTACCTATGAATCTGTTGATATATGAACTAGTTCAATCACACCATTTAAAATCTTCTCACGATTGAAGTGGCAATCAATCTTTATGTGCTTGGTTCTTTCATGTAAGACTGGATTTTTGCTGATGTAGATTGCTAACTGATTGTCACAATATAGTTTCACTGCATCTACTTGTTCAATACCAAAATCTACAAGCAAACCTTTAATCCAAACAATCTCACAGCAGGTGGTTGCCATAGACCTGTATTCTGCCTCAATAGAACTTCGAGCCACTACTTGCTGCTTCTTGCATTTCCAACTTATTAGTGAGTCGCCAATGAACACACAGTAACCAGCAATAGATTTCCTGGTGTCAAGACACCCTGCCCAGTCACTATCACAAGAAGTTGAGCTTTTAAAATTTGATTAGGCTTTCATCAATATACCTTGACCAGGTGCTGCCTTTAAGTATTTTAGTACTCTGCAGGCTGCCATATAATGTTTTCTATCTGGTTTATCCATGAACTAGGAAAGAGTTTGGACTGCATATGAAATATCAGGTCTTGTGAATGTTAAATAAAGAAGCTTTCCCACTAATTGTCTATACTTGGAAGAATAAGCTAGTTCATATTCTTTGTTAGCTTTAGTTAACTTCACATTATAGTCAATCGGTGTTGAGACTGGCTTGGCTCCAACTCAACCATATTCTTGTAATAGGTCAATTGTATATTTTCTTTGGCATATTGAAATGACTTCTGGTGATCTTGACAATTATAGACTAAGGAAGTACTTCACTATACCTAAGTCCTTAAGTTTGAATTGTGAGCTTAAATGTTCCTTTATTGCTGTTGAAGCTTGAGTAAAAGTGCTGCCAATCAAGATATCATCAACATATGTTAGTAAAGCAATGAATTCACCATTAGTTGTGTTCATGGTGAATAGTGAGTAATTTGACATTGACTGTTTGAATCCATAGTTAATGATACATGAGGTTAGCTTGGCATTCCATTGTCTTGAGGCTTGTTTAAGTCCATATAGAGATTTATGAAGTTTGCAGGCTAACTTTGATCCACTCGGATGCTCCCCCTTAACTATATATCCTTCTGATATGTCTATGTAAACCTCTTCATCAAGGTCTCCATGCAAGAATGCATTATTGACATCTAGCTGGATAAAGTCCAATTTCTTGCAACTGCAAGTGCAAAGAAAGTTCTGATAGTGGATTGTTTAACCATGGGATTGAAGGTCTCCTGATAATCAAAGCTAGCCACTTGACTGTACCCTTTGGCAACTAATCTTGCCTTGAACCTTTCTATCTCACCTCTTGCATTTAATTTGGTCTTGTATACCCACTTACAACCAACACTATGACACTTTGCAGGTAATGGTACTATGCTCCAGGTGCCATTCTCTTCTAAAGCTTTCAGCTCAACTGCCATTGCATCTCTTCAGTGTGAATGAGATACTACTTGATGGTAAGTTATAGGATCTTGAATGTTTGATAATGAAATAGTGAATGCTTTATGTGCATTGGACAGTTTATGTGATGAAATGAATTTTGATATAAAATGTGAGGTGGTAGCATTTGTACGATAGGGCAGATCAATTTGGTAAGCTTCCAGATACTTTAGTGTGGTTCTTATTCTTGTGTTTTTCTTGGTTGGCATAATTGAGTCAATGTCATGGTCTGGTTCAAGTTGACTGGTACTATCACTATTGGGCAGATCAGTACTGGATGATAAATTGTTAGAAATATCATCATTTTTTTATGTATGAAGTTGTTCTGTAGGTGGTGAAGGCTCTTCAAAACATAATTTACATTGGTTTTGGTTAGGTGAATCAAAATTTACAAGATTTCTATCAAAAAGGTCAAAAGGGACAGCATGCATTCCAAGTGTTTGATGAAATGTGAAATCTTGTTTATCATGTTTTTAAGATTGAAAAGGAAAGGTATCTTCATGAAAAACAATATCTTTGGATACTAGGACTTTATGTGCCTCAAGATCATATACTTTGTATCTTTTGACATGGTTCATATATCCTATAAAAACACATTTATTTGCCCTGCTATCAAATTTCTTCCTATGTTGTGTTTGTGTGGAAACAAAACACAAACACCCAAAGACTTTGAAATGACTAAATAAAGGAAGCCTTTTGTAGAGTATCTCGTATGGTGACCTATTCTGCAAGACTTTGGTAGGCACCCTATATATGATAGGCATAGCAGTTAAAACTGCATCCCCCCAGAAACTAAGTGGTATGTTTGACTGGTGTCTCAAGGCTCTAGCTACAACCAAAATGTGTTGGTGCTTTCTTTCCACAACACCATTCTATTGTGGTCTACCAACACAAGATAATTGATGATAAATACCATTCTTATTGTAAAAATCAGTAAGTTCAAATTCTTTTCCATTATTTGTTCTTAGACATTTTATAAAAACATTAAATTGCCTTTGAACAATGTTGGCAAAAATAGGTATGATTGATGATACCTCTGATTTGTTTTTCATCAAATATATCCATGTAAATTTTGAAAAATCATCAACAATGGTCAGAAAGTATCTGTGACCATTTAAGGTAGGAACTTCATATGGTCCTTATATGTTTGCATGAACAATTTCAAAAGCTGTTTTGGTGTTTTGAACATGAGTTGGAAATGGTAGTCTTCTTTGCTTGGCTTTTGGATAGATTTCACACAACAAATCACTTGAACAATCAATTTCTAGAAAATTTTGATGCAACACTTTAATTCTTTCTATTAGGGCATGTCCCAATCTAAAATGCCAAAGGTCAAAGTTTGGATATCCTGACTTGATGAAATTTACAGCAAAAACAGAAGAATTCTTGACAAAGTTTTTAAAACAAAAATGAGAAAGATTTTGTTCAACTTGGCTATCTTGCATCACATAAAGCCCTGAAGACCCCCTAGCAACCCCAGTCACTCTCCAAGATGGAAGCTCCTGAATCACACAATATGAGTCAGTGAAAAAGAGACATGAATTTTGTGACTTGGTTAACTCACTTACTAACAGAAGATTGAATTGAAACTAGGCACACACAAGACATTCTTTAGTGTTAATAGGGGTGAAATTTTGACAATTCCTATGTGAGTGACAAGTGCTCTACCATTGTTTGGTAAGTGAACAAAATGGTCATTAACTGGTTTAGCTAGAATGAACTTGTCTAAAGAATGACAAATATGATCCGTGGCACCTGAATCCATGATCCAACTATTTTGTTTAATCACAAGATTACTGATATGTCTAAAACTATGAGGCAGGTTATTTAGGGTATCAAAACAAGGTCGGTTAAAAACAATACCCGCAAATGCTAAGTTGATCAAGGATGGTTTGTTTTGGTGATTCTTTGGTGAAGAAACCTTACCATCATTAGAAGTAATCCCATTCTCACTTAAAAGATCCATAAGCTTGCTGACCTACAGTTTGATTGCTAACAGTTGGGACATAGAACCATTACTAGCTAAATCATCTTCCTATTCAGGCTGTGTTCCTTGCCATTGAATGTCATTTAAGCCTGTAACATTATTTGCCATTGACTTCCCTTTCCTGAAATTGCCCTTGCCTTTAGTAAACTTGAAGTCCTCAGGAAATCCAACAAGCTTGTAACATTTCTCTTTGATATGGCCCTTCTTCCCACAATGTGAACATTGCAAATCTTTTCTACCTTTCTTACTCGTGTCTACAGCAGTCAGCATAACTGAAGATTCTAATGGTGGTTGTGTTTGAATCATCAAAGTCCTCTAAGCTTCCTCCTTTAAAACAAGATTATAAACTCTATCCAAACTTGGTATTAGATCCATAAGGATGATTTGTGATCTCAAGGTAGAAAAAGAATCATTCAACTCATTCAAGAACTTGAAGACCATGTCCTTCTAGTACTAGTCACTATAAACCTTGAAGTAGTTAACATTGCATCTTCCACATTTGTAGTGTGGTAAGGGCCTAAAACTCCTCAACTCTTCCCAAACTCCTTTCAATTCTATAAAGTAAGCATCCACTGTCCTTGTACCTTGGGTTATACTACCTAGTGTGTATTGTAGGTTGCATACTCTAGTGTCATCTGATTGGGCAAAGTTCTGCTTGAGAGTGTTCCAAATATCCATTGCAGAGTCCATATAAAACATTATCGATGCTATAGGCTGAGTAATTGATTCTAAAAGCCATGCTACTATAAGGTTGTTACACTTAATCTAGGAAGGGTAGATAGGATCTGTGACTTCAGGTTTAACTATTGTGCCATCTATGAAGCCTATTATTTCTGATAAACAGTGCAAGCAGAAAAGAACGACTCCAAGCTACATAGTTGGTTGAGGTTAATTTGGGGGTAATCATGACTGATGCAGGATGATCAGTATGGTGCAAGTAGTAAGGCAATTGTGGATCTGCAACAAGGGATATTTGTGATCTTGATTCATTTGAGGTTTGTGAGATTTGAGGGGTTGAAGTAATTGATTCTGACATGATTCACCAGAATAACCCAAAAATAATCTAATAAACGAAGAGAAGAGACGATACAAACTTACAGAAGATCCGGATGATGATGATGAAGGATGAAGATTACAGTAAACCAATGCTTACTTTGAGAATCTATGAATTTCCCGCATTGAATCCCTCAGGAACTTTCATTAGCTTTGATACCATGCTGAAAGATAAAGAGTGATGAAGAGACTATTTGGGAATGATTCCTCATCATTCATCAAAAAAAATCAGAGAATTACAGAGTTTGTCCCTTTATATACAAATCTGTACAAGGAAACAGAAAACGACAAAACTGTATAACTAACCTACTGATTAAAGGACAATTAACAGTGACATTTGTTTTAAATGAAACGTTATCATTTATGCTATCTTCTTGTTATCTCCTTAGCCTTTGTGTCAACACGGTGCGTTTAATCTTTATTTAAGAGCTCTATTTAGAAGCAACTTCATCCCCTATATGTCTAAAACCTCCACACTTATTTTCTCTGCTATCTGAGTCCTTATTCTTCATGATAGTTTAACAAGATCAGACAACATCAACAACTATGGTAATGAAAAGTGAATGGGATGTGGATACATGAAGCATAAGTCTGATTAGTTTTTGTACGTGGCAGACCAGAGATATGTAAATGTTCCTAGGCATCTCCACATCCAAGGACTTAAAGTTCTAGGGGTTAAATATTTTTTATAATGTAGTTTTGTACTTGTAAAGCCCAACAGCAGATGATGTTTTTTTTTTCTACTATTATGTACAAAAAGTGAGAGAAACTCTTTTCATAGTTTTATTGAATCATGTATATATATATGACATAATAATTACTGTTAATGTACTTTTTTTATGTGTCTAATGTCTTTTTAATTTTATTTAATCTTTTAGATAAATGAGAATTGAATTATATATAAAATTACTGTTTACTGTCTTATCTGCTTGATCCCCTTTAAAAATGCTTTAACTCTGCCCTTGTTTAGAGGTTTAGGAAATGGTTAGTTTAAGTAGAGTGCATGCAGAAATTAATTCGAAATAGGAAGATATTTCATATATTGAAAAAAGCTAACAATGAGGCCGACCAACTGGCAAAGGAGGAGGTGCAACGACATGTGGAACTATTCCAAGTCCTTAAGCAGAAAGATGGAGAGATAGGAGGTGTTTGCTTAAAACTGATGAGGTGAGTGAGTGTGAAATGCCCTATACTTTGATATGGTGATAAATAAAGTTGGTCGGATGCGAATTGAAACATAATAAGGAACTTTGCGAACCAAAGAGACAAGATAAAATTTTTAAAATAAAATATTAATATTAATATTTAGCCGGATGTCAAAATCAGTCATGAAGAAGGATCATATGGTTGATCCAAGTGGGGGAGAAGTTGTCAAGCCTGACTCTGTAAAATATTTGTCATGACATACACGTGATGGATAGCATGTTTGCATGCTAGGAGAGTCTCGAAAAATTTACAAAAGTCGGTATTGTACCTAGAGGTACAACAAAGTTGATTTAAGCCTCGAACTAGATCAAATAGAGAATTTAAGATGAAATTAAGAATTTTAAAGTCCCGGTATGGTTTAATATGGTGATTTGGAGTTCGAAGATCAATTTGAAGTCAAACCGGAAATTTCACTATCTAAGGGTAAAATGGTAATTTTACCACTCAAGGACAAAATGGGAATTTTTTTGAAAGATTTTGATCATATTTGACTTATTGGAGTATGATTTGAGGTTGAGAAGTGAAAAATTGAAATCTCGGTATTTTTCGGAGCATAGGGGTAAAATGGTAATTTTACCACCCCAAGAGTAAAATTGTAATTTTACACAACCAACACTTGTCCCGCACATGGATTTTACCCAATATTATCATGGATAATTGAAGGAATTTATATGGTGGAGAGAGAAAGCTTAATAGTTAAGAAATAAAAACGGCATATTTATAACCATTAAATATTTAGCTTTAAAATTAACACAAAATCAGCCCATTTCTCATTCATATGGCCGGCCAAGGAAGAACAAAGGAGGAAAGGAAAAAAACAAGAACCCTAGGTGGGAAAATTGAAGAAAAAGTGTGGGATTTCAAGGGATTAAGCTAATAAAGGTAAAATTTCTTGATTTTGACGTGTGATTTACACTACCCATGCTTTCTTTTTCATTTTCCATGGTTAGATTTCATGTTTTCATGGTGAATTCATGGCTGGTTGGAATGGGTATGGAGAGAGAATGAAGTTGGATTGACTTGATTCTATGTTAGTGTTTTTAGTTAGTTTATCATGTTTAGAAACAAACCAACAAGAAAAATTCATTTTCTCTCATTACCCATCATTGGCCAAATTTTCTAGGAAGGATATTGTGGCTGAAATTGATGATATTTTGGTGATATTTAATGATTGGTGAGGCTAAGAATTTAATGGAAAATTTTGGCATGAAAATCTGAATTTTTACCTAATGTATAGACATGTGCGATTTTATGGTTCAGACTGATAAATTGAATTATATTGACAGTCATTGAGGTATTTTAAGTATAATTGGAGTGTAGAAGTGAAAGAAATCGATTTGGAGTTAAATTGGAGGTTTTAGCCAATTACACCGAGAATAGTGCGAATTAGGTCGAATACCGTATTTAAATGGCTATTCGAACATTTTTACATTCCATATCATGCATTAGTAGTTTAAATTAGTTTAATTTCGATTTAGTACCAATGTAGTAAGTTTCTCGATTTTGTACTATGTCTAGGTGGTGAATCCTCCGATAAAGGCAAGGAAATTGTACTCGAGGATCGGTAGTCAGAGTACTCTAGAAATTCGACTCTCGAAATAGTGAGTAACCTTACCATCATTTTAATTATCTAAAGTATGTTTTTATAAGGTTTTGGTGAATTTTATGAAAATGAGTTCAAATGGTAAATTTTTATGTTTTGTAAACAAAATGTGTTTAAATGAAAAGATTTTATAAATTGTCTTGAAACGAAATAACGATTTTGAAAATAGAGTAATTGGAGATCACTGGTATGTTGTAAACTTATGATTGAAAATTGATGGCTTATGTTATATTGTTATTGTGTTGGCATGACTAGTTGGACTGTGTTTTATGAATTATATGAATTGTTTTATTTTACCCTTGCAGGCTGGGTAGTATTATATTAGCCCTGTCATACTGTAAAAATTTTATTATATGGTGGGTTTAGCTTGCTGCAGTAGGCGGATTCTGTGGACTAGCCTATTAGAGGGGCACGAAATTTGGATATATATATATATATATATATATATATATATATATATATATATGTACCTTGGTCGGAGAGGCGTGTAGGGTATCTCCTGAGGTATGGACAGAGTTCACATCACGTCGGACCACCTCATGATGATGAACTCCGCTAACGCCAAGGAATGGTTGTGTTTTTCAAACTAAAAACATGTTTACGTGTATACAAACTTTTTAACAACCTTGGTGAACTCGGTTAGATGCCTCGGCCAAGGTATCCCTGAGAATGATTTTGGCAGGAGCCAAGCTTTTAAGATACTCATAAGCCATGTTGAATATTTAAATGAAATGAATATTTATGTTATGAAATACATATTAAGATGAAATATTTTAATTATCTCCTTTTACTTGACTTTAGATATTTAAGATGATGTTTGTTTACTCACTAGGATTTTATAATCTCACCACCCTCATTTTCACCCATTTCAGGCATCAGGATAGTCGGTAAATAGCTCATTTCATCGAGGACTACAATTGGATTGGCATCCTCAAATTATATAGGTTTAATTCTTTTGACACTTTTAGTCATTAGTGGGCCCACGTGTCACTGCAAATTTAATTTTATACTTTGGTTATCTATATTACAATATATATGAATTTATTTTGCTTTTTCGCTGTAAAAATTATTTACTCAATGTTCTAAAAATATTGTTTTATGAAAAAATTGAATATTTTATTCTATATCTTTATTATATTCAAATAGTTATAATTTCATTTTAAATGAAAGTTTTAAACGTTTAAATTTATTTTTGATTATGAATTATGTGTTTTATACTTGCATACTACATTTTTAACTGGTTTCGAAACTTTTGAGGATAAATGATCAAAATGTCCATGTGAGACAGAAATCATTTTTTTTATTGATTTCAGTTGGAAATAGCTTAAATTCTTTTAGAACATGATATTTGGTAACGAATGCTCACCGGGAAAAAGAGAAACTGATATTAAAGCCTTGCGGGGTTTCGGTTGACAATCTGAATAATGAGTGTCGATCGGGACAACGCGACGGTTGTCACGGGCTCGATGAGAGTTTCGGGTCGTGACAATAATATTGGTATCAGAGCTTTTGATTTTAAAGATAAGAGTTTTTGGTTTTAAAATTATTTAAAAACTACAGTGTTAGTGTGACCCGAGTTAAATTAAGTTAGGTTTGATACAATAGAATACGTACATCTGCACATAGAATTTGGAGTTGTTTAAACTCATTCTGTTTCTTTTTATAGATCTTATGGGAGCTATAGGAACTTCTGTTCTCAGTAATCCACTTCCTTGTTAGTGTCATGTAAAGGTCATAAGTAGGGCCATTGTCCGAGTTTAAGATGTTATCCGTGACACGAGCCAGTATTAGAGAGATCTTAAAACGAATACTCTTAATGAAAGATTAATGAAATGATATATCCCTCCGATTAAGGATGGAGAAATTTGGAGTTGGACTAATAGGCCGTGATAATTTATTCATTTGGTGGAGTTATAATTGGACTCATGGTTGTTAATTGGAAAAAAATTTGGGAACTAATGTTGATTTCAATTAAGCGATTGTGAGATTTCAAGAATTAATTGGACCTATTATAGTTCATGAATATAAGCACGAGAATTAACTTGAGAGTGAGTATCAATGATTACTATAATTGATGTGTGGTCATGAAGTAAGAAGTTAGTAAACAAATATGCTCTAAGGATGAGTTTGAACTTAGCTATGCATAGAAAAAGAGGGAGCCAAGGGATTAAAGGATTAGATGTAAAATTGGCAGCTTGAGGTTAAATGACTTGGAAATGTCGAATCTAGTCTAAGTGCCATATGAAGTTCTATAATTGAGACTGATTACAAATTACTTGAAAGATCAATTTAAAAGTTTATCCGGTTCAAAGTGTGGCCTATGATACGAATGATCAGTCTTGAAGGTGATCTCCCCAGAGTAAGAAATTTAGAAAATGTTGATGTTTGGATATACTCTAAGAGAGAGAACTTCTGCATCCTAAATTTAGGACAACTTTGATCTTATGATTGCAAAGGCAAGGTGTAATAACTAAGTATATTATTCACTTAATAAATGTAATTGGTTATTCATGAGTAAAGTCAAGATTTAACATTTAGTGGTGTACAATTTGATAATTACGTATTTAAGAGTTATTTGGAGACAATTCCTTCATCAAATTTGCACTAAATGCTATGGTAAAGGCATATCAATGTTAATATGAAAATGTATCCAGGAATGATCTTAACACATCACCAAAGGAGAATTAAACATGTTGAAATTAATGTTCTAATAGCGTGCATATGATCGAAATCTAGTTTGTAAGTTGTAGTTTTCATGATCATGAAATATATAAAGATTATCAATATATGGATATACACTTAGAGTTGTAATTTACGAGTTTGGAGTATTTAAGATATGATTAAATGGAATTGGCATTAGTTAAGGTACGTAAATCTTCTAATTAAATTCTATGGAGTATGCATGATAGTAGAATGAAGGAATATAGTGTCGTGATACTATATGGTGAAGTTACTATACAATATGGAAAGAGTGTTCTAAAGTGAGATTTATTGACTGATGATAAAGGATGTGCAATCTGAGATACATGTAGCTATGAATAAATTTGGAGATTTTTGCTTAAGCAAATTCGTACTAAATGATATGGTAAAGATATATGAATGGTAACGGCAAAATAAATACGTTAAATCAATATTCTGATCGCCCACTTGTGATAGAAAGTTAGTATTGCTAATTGTGGTATAGACTCAAAGGGAAGCCACACGAGTATGAATAATTGAGGTAGTAGTTTTAAAGGTGGAAGAGTTGCTGGAATAAAGTGAATTCAAATAGTTACAATGCCATAGTACTGACTATCAAACGCTGTGGCGTTAAGAACCCTTAATGGCTAGAAAGCAAGAGTAAATTATGAGCGGCATAAATATGCAACTCACGAGTTGAAATATGGTTGTTGGTTTTGATACTAAGCTTTGTTGTTTGGAGTCTTAAGTGCATTGGGGAGGTATTAAGATAAAGATGATGAGTGAAATTGCAGAGTTTCTTTATTGCCTTATATATGGGCATGTAAGAGAAAGAAAAGTTAGAGAGTTTTTGAGATGGCTACATAAAAAAATAAATTAACATATGGAGCGTTAAAAGGAATAATATGTTGACTAAAGTCAAATCTTAAGAAATAAAGTGAATCTTGTAAAAGGTTAAAGAGGAAGTGAGGGAAAGGTTAGATGAATGTATGAGATATTGATAAGAGATGACAATACCAAGTGATAAAAGTGTGAATAAAGATTTTAAGAATGATATAGCAAATGAACTTATATAGAATATTGTTACGAGAATTTACTAATCTTGTTTTGATGACCTTGTTGAAAGGAAAGGATTAGTAACAATACAAGTAAATTACGGGGTATGATAGAAACTTTTGGAGATAAGTTGAAGCATGCGTAGTTGAGCATGCATGTAAATATTTTGGTGAGCAAGTGCACGCCTTTATGGAAATGATATACTTGGAGTATGGAAAACCAAATAAGTGATTAAGTGTTTCAAGAATATTTAAATACCTTTGACGAAGAATTATAAATTATACAAGATGAGTATAAGATGTGTGATTTTGAAACTTGCTGAGGAGTCAAATGGCTAAGTCACGAGTTAAGTAATCATCTGTTGTGAGACATAAGTTTAAGATAGATATTCCCAAGGAAATACTCAAAAGAAGTTTTACTCTGGATCTCGTTAAAGCAAGCACTAAGTTATGTGATTATAAAAAGGAAGCTGTAAGCTAAGAGTGATAATAGTATTAATATTGAAAAATACTTGAGGAGAATCTAGTTTTAAGTTTTACAATTTCAAGTACAATTTATAAATTAGTTAAGGAAGAATGATGTTATGTTCATATGAAAGAGTGGAACAAAGGATGATAGAAGTTAACCTTGAAAATGAAGTCAGATAATGAAACTTTCCTAATATATTATGGAAATTGGAATTCAAAAATGCTTAAGGCATACATGATTCAAATGAGTTTGAGTCTTAAGTGACAAATCAATATCGGAATGCAAGAAAGATACAAGGTAATGTAGAGGTATGAAGGATAATCAAGGACAAAGGATGACTCTTAGGAATTATGGTATTACATGAGATGCAATGATCAAGTTAAGATAAATCTTTGAGGCATCAATAGGATTATAAAGCATACACGCATAATAAATTATAATTCAATGGAGATGACATTGTGATGCAATGATATATAGTACAAGGAAACTCAAGCGTATGGTTGGAAATGATATGAATGATATGAAGTTATACGCAAGTATAATAAGAAGGTTGACATGCACTATAAGAATTATTATATTGAAACTAGGATTGGGATGCGGATGAATAAAGGGGGAATGTAATCCAAGGCATGTGAACACATGGATCCCTATACATAACGAGAGATGTTGACATTTGAAAATGCATGTACACATGTATATATGAAATTGATAATTTGACTAACTAAGGTGAAGAATTGTTCTCAGTAATTGAGAGATTTTGAAATAATGCCTAGAGGAGGTCAGTGAGCTAAAGTGTTATCGGGCATGCAATAAACGATTAAAGTTATGAGTGACTTTGAAGGTAAACCTTGGATTGTTTAAGTTCTTAATGGAACTCTATTAAAGGAAGGGTATGGACCAGTATAAGATGAATGAATTAAGGTTGAGAAATTTGGCATGGAGCAAATTAATAAAATGATGATTAGGTATACATAAGTATGATATGTGATCGAAATCGGTATAATTGAGATGAAGTTATAGTTCAAATTTAATAAGGGTGATAAAGGCATGCTTAGTGACTCGATATAAGAAATTATGATTATGAAAGGTATTGCTGATCTGCCTTCAAAGGATGATAATTGCCATAAATAAAGCATTTAATTGAACTGAAGGTGAACGAGGTAAATAAATTGAATTTCCCTATAAAAGGAAAAAGGAATAGGATCATAGAAGGAGATTGGAAACGCAACATCGATGTGAATTCGAGGACGAATTCTATTTAAGTGGGGGAGATTGAAATGCCCCATACTTTGATATGGTGATAAATAAAGTTGGTCAGATGCGAATTGAGGCATAATAAGGAACTTTGGGAACCAAAGAGACAAGATAAAATTTTTAGAATAAAATAATATTTTATTCATGAAATAATATAAAAATATTAATATTTAGCCGGATGTCGAAATCAGTCATGAAGAAGGATCATATGGTTGATCCAAGTGGGGGAGAAGATGTCAAGCCTGACTCTGTAAAATATTTGTCAGGACATACACATGATGGATAGCATGTTTGTATGCTAAGAGAGTCCCGAAAAATTTACAAAAGTCGGTATTGTACCTAGAGGTACAACAAAGTTGATTTAAGCCTCGAACTAGATCAAATAGAGAATTTAAGATGAAATTAAGAATTTTAAAGTCTCAGTATGGTTTAATATGGTGATTTGGAGTTCGATGATCAATTTGAAGTCAAAACGGAAATTTCACTATCTATGGGTAAAATGATAATTTTACCACTTGAGGACAAAATAGAAATTTTTTTGAAAGATTTTGATCATATTTGACTTATTGGAGTATGATTTGAGGTTGAGAAGTGAAAAATTGAAATCCCGGAGAAAGAAAGCTTAATAGTTAAGAAATAAAAATGACATATTTATAACCATTAAATATTTAGCTTTAAAATTAACACAAAATCAGCCCACTTCTCATTCATATGGCCGGCCAAAGAAGAACAAAGGAGGAAAAGAAAAAAATAAGAACCCTAGGTGGGAAAATTGAAGAAAAAGTGTGGGATTTTAAGGGATTAAGCTAATAAAGGTAAAATTTCTTGATTTTGACTTGTGATTTACACTACCCATGCTTTCTTTTTCATTTTTCATGGTTAGATTTCATGTTTTCATGGTGAATTCATGGCCGGTTGGAATGGGTATGGAGAGAGAATGAAGTTGGATTGATTTGATTCTATGTTATGTTAGTGTTTTTAGTTAGTTTATCATGTTTAGAAACAAACCAACAAGAAAAATTCATTTTATCTCATTATCCATCATTGGCCGAATTTTCTAGGGAGGATATTGTGGCTGAAATTGATGATATTTGATGATATTTTGGTGATATTTAATGATTGGTGAGGCTAGAAATTTAATGGGAAATTTTGGCATGAAAATTCAAATTTTTACCTAATGTATAGACATGTGCAATTTATGGTTCGGACTAATAAATTGAATTATATTCACAGTCATTGAGGTATTTTAAGTACAATTGGAGTATAGAAGTAAAAGAAATCGATTTGGAGTTAAATTGGAAGTTTTAGCCAATTACACCGAGAATAGTGCGAATTAGGTTGAATACTGTATTTAAATGGCTATTCGGACATTTTTACATTCCATATCATGCATTAGTAGTCTAAATTAGTTTAATTTCGATTTAGTACCAATGTAGTAAGTTTCTCGAATTTGTACTATGTCTAGGTGGTGAATCCTCCGATAAAGGTAAGAAAATTGTACCCGATGATCGGTAGTCAGAGTACTCTAGAAATTCGACTCCCGAAATAGTGAGTAACCTTACCATCATTTTAATTATCTAAAGTATGTTTTTAGAAGGTTTTGGTGAATTTTATGAAAATGAGTTCAAATGGTAAATTTTTATGTTTTGTAAACAAAATGTGTTTAAATGAAAAGATTTTATAAATTGTCTTGAAACGAAATAACGATTTTAAAAATAGAGTAATTGGAGACCACTAGTATGTTGTAAATTTATGATTGGAAATTGATGGCTTATGTTATATTGTTATTGTGTTGGCATGACTGGTTGGGCTGTGTTTTATGAATTGTATGAATTGTTTTATTTTACCCTTGCAAGCTGGGTAGTATTACATTAGCCCTGTCATGCTGTTAAAATTTTATTATATGGTGGGTTTAGCTTGTTGCAGTAGGCGGATTCTATGGACCAACTTATTAGAAGGGCACGAAATTCGGATATATATATGTGTACCTCGGTCGGAGAGGCACGTAGGGTATCTCCTGAGGTATGGACAGAGTTCACGTCACGCCGAAGCATCTCGTGATGATGAACTCCACTAACATCAAGGAATGGCTGTGTTTTTCAAACTAAAAATATGTTTATGTGCATACGAACTTTTTAACAGCCTTGGCGGACTCGGTTAGATGCCTCGGTCAAGGTATCCCCGTGAATGATTTTGGCAAGAGCCAAGCTTTTAAGATACTCATAAGCCATGTTGAATATTTAAAAGAAATGAATATTTATGTTATGAAATACATATTAAGATGAAATATTTTAATTGTCTCCTTTTACTCGACTTTAGATATTTCGGATGATGTTTGTTTACTCACTGAGATTTTATAATCTCACCACCCTCATTTCCACCAATTTCAAGCATCAAGATAGTCGGTAAATAGCTCATTTCATCGAGGACTACAATTGGATTGGCATCCTCAAATTATATAGGTTCAATTCTTTTGACACTTTTAGTCATTAGTGGGCTCACGTGTCACTGCAAATTTAATTTTATACTTTGGTTATCTATATTACAATATATATGAATTTATTTTATTTTTTCGCTGTAAAAATTATTTACGCAATGTTCTAAAAATATTATTTTATGAAAAAATTAAATATTTTATTCTACATCTTTATTATATTCAGATAGTTATAATTTCATTTTAAATGAAAGTTTTAGACGTTTAAATTTATTTTTGATTATGAATTATGTGTTTTATACTTGCATACTACATTTTTAACTGGTTTCGAAACTTTTGAGGAAAAATGACTAAAATGCCCATGTGAGACATAAATCATTTTTTTTATTGACTTCAGTTGGAAATAGCTTAAATTCTTTTAGAACATGATATTTGGTAACGAATGCTCACCAGGAAAAAGAGAAACTGATATTAAAGCCTTGCAGGGTTCCAGTTGACAATCTGAGTAATGAGTATCGATCGGGACAACGCGACGGTTGTCACAAGCTCGATGGGAGTTCCGAGTCGTGACAGAGTGAATGGGCTTGTGGAATTTAATCTTGGCAAGAGAGATCAAACAACATCAACGGCTTTGGTAATGAAAAGTAAATGTGAAGTGGATACAGAAGCACAAGCCTGATTAGTTTTTGTACGTGGCAGACCAGAAGTACGTAAATGTTCCTAGGCATCTCCATACCTAGGGACTTACTGCACGTTTGGTATGGGGAATAGCTATGTTATTCTCCTTTTATTCCCACTCTTTTCTCGTACCTTTATTTGGTTTAAAATTAGCACACGAAACAACAATTCTTCAAGAATAAAAATTCCATAAAATTGGTTAAAAGTCGGCTTTAGCTATTCCCTTCTCCCCCCCTGGTAATATCTATTCCATGAGACATGGAATAGCTTTCAAATATATAATGACTAAAATACCCTTTATAACTTAAAAATATAACAACTCTAGACCTATAAATATTTTTTTCTTCCTATTTTTTCTTTTCTTTCTCTATCTTATCACGTTCTTTCCTCTCTTATTCTCTCTCTAACTAGCGGCAAAGGCTGCAACGGCAGCGACAGAGATCGATTTTGATCGAAAAGTATCGATCTAGTCCTTTTCGACAACATTCAACCGAGATTCAACCAAATCTGGCACTCAACGGACAGATCTGGCCGTGGGAAGCACTAGATTTGGTGTTTCCCAACCAAATCCCACGATTGGATCTGGCACTCCACGACCAGATCCAACCGCGAGGAAGCATCGATCTAACGACGTAGTGGCCAGATTCGGCCACATGGTGCTCCAGATCGGCGTTTTGTTATACCGGTCGCCTTTCCGGTGATCGACCCATGAAAAAGAAAAAAAGAAAAAAGAAAAAAATAGAATAAAAAAATAAATTATTTATGAAATTTAAAATATTAATATTTTATATATAATTTAAACATTATTAATATTAATATGATTAAAATATTAATATTGTAAACTAGTAATATTTTATTTATTAAATTATTAATATATTGAATTTTTAATGAGTATAAATAAAAATATTAATAATTTATAATTAATTAAAATATTAATAATTAATAATTTAAATATCAATATTTTAATACAATTTAATTATTAATATTTTAATCAAAATAATATTAAATTATAAATAAAATATTATTAATTAAAATATTAATAATTAAATTGTATTAAAATATTGATATTTAAATTATTAATTATTAATATTTTAATTAATTATAAATTATTAATATTTAAAAAATAAAATAAAAATAAATAATTATATATAATAAATGATATTTTTGTTTTTTTATTTTTTATTCTTTTCTTATTACAAATCTATTGTTATCAACCAAATACTGTAATAATTCATAATAATTATTCCTACTCTATTTCATTCATCATACTAAACTATATAATATTTATTTTATTATGTTTTCACCTCCTTTTATTCCAACATAATAACTATTCTATTCTATTTTTATCTATTTCTCGAATCAAACGTGCCCTTAAGGTTCTGAGAATTTTTTTTTTCTAATGTAGTTTTGTACTCATAGAGCCCAACCTCGTCAACTTTGGCATCGAGTAATAAACTGTGTTCTTTTAAAAAAAATCTCAATAAATTATTGTCTCGATTAGTGGTACAAAAGTATTTGAGACTGAATATTTTTGGTTTTTCAGTTTGAACCGCACAATATTTGAGCCCAAGTTGACTAAAAATTAATGGATCGATACTCTCCAAACCCAATTGTAATGGCCTTCTCCTCCTGAATTGTTAAACCCCTGGATTCCTATCTCTCCGGAAAGCCATAATTTCACATGTGCAACACAAGTCAAAAGGAAAAAACCCATCAGCCAAGAAACTACCAAACCAATAGCAAATCAAAGGCACACACCGTACTACCTCACACGTTTTATAAATGGCTTGAATCCCAAGCCAAGCCAAAGTTAATAGCCGCCTCTTTCCCTTTCTATAAATACACATCCAAACCCCATAATTCCCCTGTCAGGAAAAATAAACAACCAAAATTTGTGATTCAAGTCTTTCCATGGCTGGTCTTCAGTATAACTTTTTTCCTACAGATTTCTTCTACCCTCGTCCGGTACAGTCTACGCCACCTGCCGATGCTACTCCTCCAGCAGCTCTGACCATGCAGAGCCAGAAGACGGGGGTCGCTGATGATACTATGCGGCCTGCCAGTATGGTTCACCAAGGTAACAAGACTAGCGTTTCCATGAGGCGACAAGGTGAAAAGCTTGGTAGGATTTACCTTCAAAATCGAGGGGAACAAGTCAAGTTACCTCAAAACTCGCTTTCATGGTTGATTGTGATTCCGGAAGAGCTTTCGGATTCTTCTTGAATGAGTTTCAATTAGCGTTAGAGGATCTTGTAAGATATAACTAAAATATTGCTTTGTGCAATTTCTTATACTTTTTGCTGTGAGAACAATAATATGATGGTTTTCAGTTATTGTTAAGGTTTAGATTGTTGGATCTAACATAATCAAAATTCAGGCATTTTGGATGGGCTAATATCTTTACTCATGATTTGATTTCATCTTTCTCGGAATGCAAAACCAAAGAATTTTCTCAATGTACAATGATAGACGTAGCCAAATTCAACAGAAAAACTAGTAGAAACAAGAAGATTCAAGAACCTAAAGAATAATCCTATTTCTTTTTCAAGATTAAAATATATAGACAAAGCTCTCCAATCTTATATGGACGCGGTCCAAAACTATTTTACATGTTAAGTTTTTTTCCAAACCAGTGAAGATTTTCCCTATTGTGTAAGGCCTGTTTAGCTTTCGGTTAATTAGAATTCTATTTTAAGTTGGTTTGAAAAATCATACAAGTCAATTTTATTATATTTTAATTTCCCAGTAAAAAAATTGAAGAATTATTTCGCTGGTGGATGTGTATGTAAGCAAGACACCCGATCACGGAAACTCAAGGCCCTTGTCTAGAAAGAACGAAACTTGTTTTCTTCCTTTTCTCCTCCTCGTTCTTTGGCAAGAATTTCGTTTGAAGTTGATGGATTAATTGAAGGTAGAGAATATAGCCAAGAGTTAGGAGAAGCAGCGTGCTACACACGGAGGCACCTAGTTTGGTAGAAACAGGAAAGGAATATGCCCAAATATTCTTTTGCACAAGACATTAAAGAGCTCAGAAAAATCTAAGCTTGAGGTGGGAAATTAAAGCCGAAAGCACTGATGAGCTTTTCTACTTTTATTTTTTTTTTGTCTTGGTCAAAGAAATTAAATACTTCAGCAGCCAATATCAGAACGTCCATAACTTGTTGTATTTGGCACAGTACCCACGAGAAGTTTAAGTCAAACTCCAAGTGATCACTGGCTGATAGCATTTCCTTGCTTTCCATACCAACCAATCGTTAAAAAACTGTTTGCCATTAGCGACATCTCGACACTACCTACCACTTACCTTGCTAGCTACCTCGCTTTCCACAGGCAAGGCAACTTGAACCAAGGTGTGGTAAGTGTAGCCTCCACAACGTGTCTTCGAGCTAAAACTCAAAGGCAATGTTAAAACAGACGACTTTTTGTATTCAAGTTGTGTCCAACTAGTTTCCATAAATATAAAATGTAAATGAATCAGACTTTAGAAGCAAATATTAGGTATTTTCTTTTAGCCAGACACTCGTTTACATAAAAAATATATATAATATTTTAAAAAATTTAAATAAGTCATTATATTTTTAATTTGAGTCAAATAAGTTTTTATAATTAATTATTAACTTAATTAAAATATCATTTATCATTCAATACCATATGACGTTGATGTGGCATGTTAATATATCATAATTGATGATGATGTAACATGCTAACATATTATAATTGATTATGACATGATATATTAATTTGGTATAATAATATAATCATATAATATTTTTTACTCTCCACATCAACGCCATGTTAGTGTCATATGGATATAAAATAACAAATGGTATTTTGTCTAATGGCAATTAGATAATCATTTATCATAAAGGCTTATTTAATACAAAAATATATATAAAGGCTTGATTGAACGCAATAAAAATATAAAGATTTGATTGAATGCAATTAAAACATAAAGGCTTATTTAAATTTTCTTGAATAGTTTAGACACTTATTTGAGCATTATGTCAAAAAATAATTGACAGCACATTTGGTTTCCAAAATAAAATATTAACAAGAATAGAATAGTTATTTTGTGAAAATAAGATATTATAGAAATAGTTATTATAGGTAGTTTGATTCATAGAATAGAATTGACATTCTAACATATTACAATGTTTAGTTGACAAAACTAACTTTAAAAGAACAAAGAAATAAGTAATAAAAAGATAAAAAAATATTTTTTATTATAATTTATGGTTTTAAACATTAATTTTTTATAATTTATTAAAACTATTAATAATTTTTAATTGAAGCTTTAATTATTACTTACAAAGAACTAACTTCAAAGGTTGATGGCCCTTATCAATGAGGATAAACCTGATGCTGGAAATAATACAGCTGCAATAACTCCTCTACACTCCACTCCTATAATTATCAATGCTGCTATTTTTGGTATAATTTTTTATCCTATATGCCTTTTAATTTTTAATGCTTATTCTGTCAATAAATTGCATCATGACACAAGGATGATTAATCACAATTCTTGTATCATAGACCCAAGCTTCAGGCCATATCATTCAAAGGCAGTTCATAATGTGGTTGTGCAAATGCAAAACAATGCCAAGCCATTAGTATCAAATATAGGAACAATAAGAGGCTCACCATTATTAACCATAGAGAATGTGTTGGAAATGCTTTAATAGTTTTGATTATAGAATCACTCACATCCACAAAGAAATGAATCAAGCAGCAGATTTTCTCTCCAATTAATGTCATTCACATGTAGGATTTTGAGTGTTTCATATTATAGAAGGTACCTTAAGAGGTATATTAAAATTAGATAGATTAAATCTTCCTTAAGTAGTACTTATTTTGTGTTTTTAGTTTCTTGTAATAGAGAAATATTATCTTTCCATTGCATTTGTGATAAATATGCAAGGAAAGCAATTTCTCTGCTAGGATTTTTTTTATTTTTTTTCTGGGCTTTAGCTTTTGTATTAAAATAGTATTACTTATCCTGTGCAATCATAAAAATTATGCAAGGAAAGTAATACCCTTTACGTCTTCTTTCTCACATCTTTTATGAAATTCTGGAGGTCAAGTTTATATCCCCCTCCTTCGTGTATTTATTTTCCTTTTTTAATAAAACTTTAACAGGGCAGCTAGATTCTACGAGAATTTCCAACTTCAAAAAAAAAAAAAAACATAGAGAATGTGTTGTATGTCCCATTTTTCCAATTCAATTTGATATCTATTATTAAGCTTACACAGTCTAGAAAGTATTGCGTATTCTTCATTGATACACATTGCTTTATCTAGGACACAATACATGGGTAATGATTAGGCTTGCTAAATTACAAGTAGGTTTGTACTTCATGCAATGCACCTTGGATGAACATAAACTTAGACAATTTTATGTTAATCAATTTCTTCCTTTTCTTTTTAAAGCTTCTGTTAATTCTTGGAACTCATTGCCTAGCAAGTTTGATGTGTGGCATTTACATTGGGACATGTACCCTTAGGAAAAAAAAAACATATTCAACAAATATATTCTGATGTAGTTTGTAACTAAAATTTGTCATGATTTGTTTGTCCATTGGCAAAGCCATAAAGATTGTTTTTTCCAATTCATGTTCAATCTACAAATGCAACTTTTGATTTGATTCATATTGATATGTAAGGTCCAATTCAATGCCTTCACTTGATGGATTTCATTTTTTTTACCATTTTTTATGAGTTTACTAGGTGTACATGGACTTATTACCAAAATCCAAATCTAATGTTTCTTCTATGATTCTTTCATTCTACAAAATGATTCTTACTGAGTTTTCTATCAAAATTAAAGCCCTTAGGTCAAATAATGGCTTAGAATTCCATCTTTCTAAGTTTTGTTCATCTACTAGTATAGTTCATCATCTATCATATGTTGATACACCTTAAGAAAATGGTATTATAGAAAGAAAACACCTACATTTACTTGTTGTAACTAGGTCTCTCATGTTTCATTCTCATTTACCAATTAAATTTTGGGGTCATGCTATGTTAATAGTTGCTCTTCTTATAAACAGAGTTCCTACACCTATTATTCAACATAAATCTCCTTTTGATTTTATTTCATAAACTACCTACCTACTCTCATCTTAGATTATTTGGTTCTCTTTGTTTTGCTTCAACTTTGATACATAATAGAAAGAAATTCCAACCTAAAACTAATTAATGTGTGTTCATTGGCTATCTAGTAGGAGTGAAAGGTTACGAATTGTAAGATCTACATACTTACTAAGTGTTTTATATCTAGGGATGCCATTTCTCATGAAAATGTGTTTCCTTTTCAACATATAGCACGCACAAATACTTATGATGCTAATATTCTTATCATTATTTCTCCATTGTCTAATAATCTTGCCTTAAATTTTTTATTTTAATGTTTTTACCAATCCAAATCTTCATAATTCTACTATTAATCCTAATAATGAAGTCTTTCAAACATCATTTCATGTTTCTAATGAAAATCTTGCCCAAGACAATGAAAATCCAAATTCTATTATATTTGATATTTTTTAAGATTATTTTGCCCCTCCCCTTTCTACTGTTACTAATTCTACTTCTAATCTTGCCCAACTTGTTCTTCCTAGGAAGAGTAATAGAAATATACATCCTCCCAAACATTTGGAAGCTTATCAATACAATTTACCTTTTTCTAACACTTAGACAAACATTATTATTACTTGTCTTACATCTAACCCAGTAATTGGCTATCTTATCACTTAATTTATCTTTTCTCAAAAAACTTTCACCATCCCATGAGGCTTTTAATACACTTATTTCATTCATTCTTGAACCTTAAACTTACCATCAAGCTATCAAGTATGCTCAATATCCAAAGGCTATATATGTAACTAGAATTAGGTGCTTTGGAAGCCAATGGCACTTGGACAATAAAGCATCTTCCACCTATTGAGAATGATTTCTATCTTTACATTAAGTTTTTTGAATACTACTCAACAATGGAATCCCGTGCCAAAACAATTCGTGGTTAAAGAAGAAGAAGTCACGTGATTGCCATCACGTGACCTACTTACTATGTCAATTTTTTTTATCTTTAATTTTCTGTTTTATTATTTGTTGTTATTATCTTTTGTGTTGATTGCAACGCTATGGTAGCTTCCACATGTTAAGGCCTAGTTGTATTTCTAGAACAAGGTACTAGACCTAACATTGCTTACCTAGCTATCATTGTCTGTATATTTGTCTTTTATGTTTATTTTCTTATCTTTTCTCTCTCATACAACCCAATACTACAAAAAAGTAATTGCATGAAAAAAATGTTAGGTTCTACACCATTTTATAACTGAGTATTTTCATTCTCTCTCCTCTGGTTTTAGCTTCTCTCTCATAAAAGTATTTTTTTCTTTTCTCAAAGTTTTTGTTGTAGATACATTTCACAAAATGGTATCAAAGATGTAAAAGGATCTTACAAGACCTTAGCTCTTTTTTATGTTCTTTTCTAAGAAAAATTTAGTATCTTTCAAAGATTTGTTCTTTAGTTTTTCTTCTTCATTATCTACAACTCATCTAGCTTGAATGGCGTCTGCAAGTTTGAACACTTTCGTATCACCAATCTTTTATGAAGAAAACTACGCTATATGTGTCACGACCCAGAACTCTCATCGAGCCCGTGACAACCGTCATGAAGTTCGTCAGACATTCTTTACCCCGAATGCTAATCGAAATCTCGCAAGGCTTTCGTATAAGTTTCCTTACCTCCCCTGTGATCGACAGTAACTAAAATCGTGTTTTGAAATGATATGGACCATTTTCCCATCCAAAAATAATGAAAATTTATTTCTGTCTCACAAGGGTATTTTAGTCTTTTTTTTCTTTTCTTTTTCAAAAATTTCAAAATCCGTAAAAAATGTAATATGTAAGTGGAAACACATATTTCATGATTTAAATTAAATTTTTAAGTCTAAAACATTCGTTTAAAGTAAAATTATAGCTATTTGAATATAATAAAAACATTAAATAAAATATTCTATTTTCTTAAAACATAATATTTTCAAAGTCTTCCTAAAATAACTTGTCAAGCCTGACCTTATAAAATACTTTCTATGTCATTTATATGATTGACAATATGCTTGCATACTTGGAAAGCCCCGAAAGAAAAATCGTTAAAAGACGACAACGTACCAAATGATACAATTAAGTTAATGTAAGCCTCGAACTAGATCAAATAGAGAATTTAAAATGAAATTAAGAATATTAAAGTTCCAGAATGGTTTAATACGGTGATTTGGAGTTCGAGGATCAATTTGGAGTCAAACCGAAATTTTTACTGTTCAGGGGCAAAATGGTCATTTGCCACCCAAGGACACAATGAGAATTTTTAGAAAAGAATTTTTTTGGCCCCATTTGACTTATTGGAGTATGATTTCAGTATTGGAGTATAATTTGAGGGTTTGGCAGTGAAAAAGTTTAATTTCAGTGATTTTTAGAGTGTAGGGGTGAAATCGTAATTTTACCACTCGCAGACAAAATTTGAGATTTTGAGAGAATTTAGATCAAATTTGACAAATTAGAGAATGGTATGAGTATAAGGGATGAAAAATATGTCTATGGGCAATTTTTCAGTTTTTAGGGCAAAAATGTAATTTTTGACTTTTACGGGGGTAAAAGTGTAAATTTCAAAAATTACTCCACCAAGACTTTGGATAAGTCTGAGAATTTTATCTAAGCTATGGATATGTGGGACAAGTGTATGGTGAAAATTTGGAAACAAATGGATGGCTAGAATTTAAGGAATTAATAAAACATTAAAAAAATAAATAAAATAATATTATATTATTTTAGCCTTTAAAAAGGTAAAAATTCCAGAATTCTCATCTTCTTCAGCTGTCCAAACCAGGGGAGAAAAGGGAGAAAAAAACAAATAAGAACCCTACCTGAAAATTTGGGGAAAATCAAGAAAAATCAAGAAATCAAGCATTGAAAAGGTAAATTTCATTGATTTTCCTTGTGATTTTCACTACCCATGCATTTTTTTCTCATTTCCATGCAAAATTAGAAAGTGAGTATGGACACCCATGCTGGCCAAACCTCCATGGATGAGTTTTGAGCTTGAGTTTTGATTGATTTTAATTGAATTAAGTGATTTTAGTTAAGTTATATTGAAATATAGCAAAAATAAGCTAGAGATATAATTTTCTCCCATTGAAACCCATTATGCTGAATTTTCTAGGGGAATATTGGCTGCTGATCTTGATGTTTATTTGAGGAATTATGATGAATAATGATGAATTATGAGCCTAGAAAAATAATGGGAATTTTCGGAGTAAAAATATAAATTTTTACCCACTAGGGGTATTTTCGTAATTTGCTATCGGGACTGATAATTTGCACCACACTGAGGGACATTAAGTCAATTTGGGTGCAATTGAGGTATAGAAAATGAAAAAAATTAATTTGGAGTTTAAACGGACACGTATATCGATTTATCGGGTAAAAGACCGAAATAGGCTAACACCGCATTTAGGCAAAAATTTAGACATTTTTGAATTCCATATCAAGCATTAGTAGTCTAAATTAGTTTAATTTCAATTTAGTACCAATGTGGTGAATTTCTCGATTTTGTACTATGTCAAGGTGGTGAGTCCTCCGATAAAGGCAAGGGAATTGCACCCGAGAACCAATAGTCTGAGTATTTCGAAAATCCTCACTCTAGACACGGTGAGTAACCTTACCATCATTTTAATTATCTAAAATATGTTTTTATTCGGTTTTGGTGAATTTTATGAAAATGAGTTCAAATGGTAAATTTTTATGTTTTGTAAACAAAATGAGTTTAAATGAAAATATTTTATAAATTGTCCTGAAACGAAATAACGATTTTGAAAATAGAGTAATTGGAGACCACTGATATGTTGTAAATTTAAAATTGAATTAATGGCTTATGTTATTGTATTGGCATGACTGGCTGGGCTGTGTTTTTTATGAATTGTATGAATTGCTTTATTTTACCCTTGCAGGCTGGGTAGTAATATATTAGCCCAGTCATGTTGTCGAAATTTTATTGTATGGTGGGTTTGACCTGCTGCAGTGGGCTGGATTCTGTGGACTACCCTATTAGAGGGGCACGAAATCCTGTTATATTTTTACCTCGGTTGGAGAGGCGAGTAGGGTAACTCCCGAAGTATAACTTTTAGAGTTCACTTCACGCCAAACCACCACGTGAAGGGGAACTCGGCCAACGCCAAGGAACGGTTATGTTTTCAAAATAAAAACATGACTTTCTAATAGCCTTGGCGGACTTAGTTAGGATAGCCCTCGGCCAAGGTATCTTAGATAACGAGTATGATAATAATTTTTGGCATGAGCCAAGTTTTTTTAAGAAATTCATAAGCCATACTGATTACTCGCTTTAAATAAATTGATTTCATTTGGTTGAAATAAGTTGAAAGATGATAAATTACAGTTTGATGAAATGTTTTAATAGTCTCATTTTACTCGACTTTAGATATTTTGAGTGATGTTTGTTTACTCACTGGGATTTTATAATCTCACCACCCTCATTTCCACCCATTTCAAGCTCAGAATAGATTGTAGATAACTGATATCGACGAGGATTACAGTTAAACTTGCCACATCCAAAGACTGTAGGTTCATTTCTTTTGATACTTTTGGTCATTCGTGGGCCCACGTGTCACTGTAAATTAAATTCTATACTTTGGTTATCTGTATTACAGTATATAAGAATTTATTTTGTTTTTACGCTATAAAAATTATTTATGCACTGTTCTTAAAATATCGTTTTATGTAAAAATTGAATATTTTATTTAATATTTTTATTTTGTTATAACAATCATAATTCCATTTTAAACGAATGTTTTAGACATCCAAATTATTTTTTATTATGAAATATGTGTTTTTCACTTACATACTATATTTTTAGATGATTTTGAGATTTTGGGATAAATGACCAAAATACCCTTGTGAGATGGAAATTATTATTTTATTTGTTTAAGTTGGAAACAGTTTAAAATCTTTTAGAATGTGGTATTTGGAAACAGTTACCCACAGGGGAAATGAGAAGCTGATATTAAAGCCTTACGGGGTTTCGGTTGACATTTCGGGTAATGAATGTCGATCAAGACGTCGCGGCGGATGTCACGGGCTCGATGAGAGTTCCGGGTCGTGACATAACTTTTGAGCGTAAGAGTAAAATAAATTTATTCATATGGTAATAAAGATAATTAAAGTATGAAATTTTGTTTACAGTGATACGTGGGCCCCCAACTGACCAAGAAGGTGTAGGGCTACGAACCCTTACTTTTTAGGATGCAACTCTGAGATTAATTCTCATCTTAATCAACTATCAACAAACTGTCCTGAGGCTGAAAAAATGGATAGGAAGAGGGGTGAGATTACATTATCCCAGTGAGTAAACAATTACCATTAAAAGCGTCTAAAGCTGAGTAGATGGAGACAATATAAAAACATTGTATCTCAATAATGTTCATAGCGCGAAATTTGTTATAATCTATACCAAACAATTTCTTTTCATCAAAATTTCCATGTTTATGAATTTCTTAAACTTGGCCCCTGCTAGAATCATTCTTGCGGGTACCTTCGTCAAGGTATCCCACTAAGACTGCCAAGGCTGTTACATATCCCATACCCATAAACATGTTTGCACATCTGACACACAGCCGTTCCTTGGCGTTGGCTGACTCTCACTCTCACGTGGTGGCCTGAACATGAGGTGCACTCAAATCTTACCTCAGGAGATACTTCATCCAACATTTCCTCCGAAGGTAAATATATATAATTGGGTTACCATGCCCCTCTCATAGGCAGTCCACGAACTCCCACCACTGCAGTGACCGTTTAATATACCACCAGACTCATAAAATTTCCAATAGCATAATATGGCGAATAAAATTTAATACAGTCTACCGAGACCAATCCAAAACTGTTCATATATTTCATGCCAACCCCAAAAATTTAGCCATCATGCTACCATAGTGTCATAACCTACAATTTCAATAACATATAAAATCATAAATTTCAACACAGTCTTCATATACTCAATTTTCCCAAAATAATATTTGATTTGAAAACCATTATAAATCTTATTTTTATTAAAAAACATTTTAATTGGAAAACATAATATTTTATAATTTTACTCACCATTCAATAAAAACATCAAACAAGTATAATTACTCTAGATATTTAAGACGATAAATTGTCCACTCACAGTATTATGAGTAGAAATACTCCTATTTTCAGTCTACGGGTACAGTCCTTTACCCGTATCCAATGGCTCACCACCTAGCCATAATCCATGACACATATTCCAATTAAATTGTGTCTAACAGTCATAAGCTATTTTAGGCTTAATACATATATATGCATAATATGAAATGATAAAAATGCACGAGTAGCCATCTAGACCCGGTATTGGCCTAAGTCGATTTTTCATCCGATAAATTGGCCAATGCGTCCAATTTCACTCCAAATTACTCTATTTCTTTTCTAATACTTCAATTCACCAAACATTATTCAAATAACACCAATTTCAGCCTCAAAACTTTCCCATTTCTTCATGGAAAAATTCGGCCATTACAGCGCACTAACACCGTGATTTTTCCTACTTAATTTTCTCACCATTATTCATCATTTTCTAAGCCATTTCTCTTGAAATAATAACAATCCATCACCCACACACATCAAGGAAGATTCGACCAATGAAGATTCATGGGGAAAATGGATTCTTTTCTTGTTGTTTTGCTTCTAAATATGCTAAACTAACTAAAAACACTAACATATCTTAAAATCAAATCAATCCAACATCTTTCCCTCTCCATACCCATTTTGACCAGCCATGAAGTCATCATGAAAACATGTAATTTAACGATGAAAAATAGGGAGAAATGCATGGGAAAGATAGATCACAAGTCGAAATCAAGAAATTTTACCTTTTGTCACTTGTTTCCTTAAATTTCCCACACTTTTCTCTTGAAATTCTTCACCTAGGGTTTTTGTTTTTCTTTTCTCCTTTTGTTCCTCTTTTTTTCTTTGTTTGGCCGGCCACATGAAAGAAAATAGGCTGATTTTATGTTTATTTTACAGCTAAATAAATAATGAATATAAACTTGACACATGTCACCATATTATTATCCATTTGTAATTTCTTAACTATTAAGTTTTCTCTCTCCACCACACATTATTCAAAGGTCAAAAATGATGATGGGTGAAGACCTTGTGCTGGAAAAATGCTCTAGGGCTGCAAAATTACCGATTTGCCCCTAAGGTGGCAAAATTATCATTTCGCCCCTATACTCCAATTTATACCGAAATTAAAATTTTTCACTTTTAAACCTCAAATCATACTCCAATACTCAAATGGGGCCAAAAAAAAAATCTTTTCTCAAAATTCTCATTTTGTCCCCAAGTGGCAAATGACCATTTTGCCCCTAGATAGTGAAAATTTCGGTTTGACTCCAAATTGATCCTCGAACTCTGAATTACCATTTTGAGTCATCCCTGAACCGTGAAACTCTTAATTTCACCTTAAAATTTCTATTTGAACTAGTTCGAGACTTAATCGACTTAATGGTACCATTAGGGGCAATATCGTCTTTTAACGATTCTTCGAACTTCCTAGATATGCAAACATTCTATTGAGCATGTAAATAACGTCGTAATTATTTTATAGAACAGGGTTTGACAATATGGGCAATAAAAATGAAATCTTTTCTCAGAGCTTTCAATTTGTGGGAGGTATAAAAATTGAGGGAAAACCTCATATTTTGAGGCAGACAAATCTTACCATGGCTTAGTTGAAGCAGCATAGTGAAAAGGTGGCAAAAAGATACAATGCTCTCTCTAATATTCACGTATCTGTGTATGATTCAATCTTCACAAGAATCATGAATTGTAAATCACTCAAAGAGGCTTGGGACAAGTTGAAAGTAAAGTTCCAAGATAGTGAGAAAACTCGATAAATACAAGTACTTACTCTATTAAAGGAGTTTGAAACATTGAAAATGAAGGAAAATAAAATATCAAGGTCTTTTCAGACAAGGTAATGATGGTTGTTAATCAACTTAGGCTTTTGCAAGAAAACTTAACTGAAAAAAGAATAGTAAACAAGGTACTTGTGAGTCTACTAGAGAAATTTGAAACCAAAATCTCCTCTCTGAAAGACTCAAAAGACCTATCTCGGTACACAGTAATTGATCTTATGAAGCCTTGCTAGCCCAAGAACAAAGAAGGGCTATCATGCATGAAATCTTAGTGGCAAATGCTTTGATAGCTAGAACTAAGGATCTTAGAGTCAATAATAGAGGCTCAAAAAAGGTCGAAGGAGACAAGAAAGGTAAAGAAAAGAAATATGTAGATGGGAAATAAGGTAAACAGGGTAAAAAATGTCCTTTTTACCAATATTGTAAAAAAAGAACTTATACTTCTAAGTTCTATTAATACAGGCCTAATATCAAGTGTAGGTCCTGCAACCAATTTGGACATGTGGAAAAAAAGTGTAAAGTTACGGGTGCATGCATAAATGAAACAACGGCCGTAGTTGAGCATACTAAAATAGCTGATGAGCATCTATTTATGGCTAAGACCACTGTTGTTGCAAAAAAAAGAAATGTATGGCTGGTAGACAGTGGTTGTTCCAATCACATGAAAAGAGATGATCAAATCTTTGTTACCTTGGATAGAAACTTTAGAGCAAGAGTGGAGATTGCCAACGGTCTTTATCTGAAGATGATTGGCTCAGGAACTCTAGCAGTGGAGACTTCAACTAGTACAAAGTTCATATCAGAGGTATATTATTGATAACTCTAGGATATAGGGTTTTTTGGGCTTAATTTTGATAATAATTTAGCGTAGTTCTTGTACTAATGCAAAGAAATTAATGTATTTTTTTAAAATTATTTTAAATTAGTTAATATAGGTGAGTCAATCTAATCTTAGTTAATTTTATACTTAAATTGATGTTAATGTGATTAAGATAGGTTGTTACTAATTTATTTGTGCTTTTGTAGGTGTTTGATAAAAGAAGAATTTTAGTGAAAGAAGGAGAGCAATTTTAAGGTGCAGACTTGTACTACCTATATTTCAGTATTTTGACATAACTTTCTCTACAGAGCTCCAAATGAATCCATTCCTGAACCATGGGAAAGATAAGAGAAAAATATACAATTTTCTTGTTTATTATTTTGTCCAGTTCGACATGGAAAGTGGCCAAAAATCTTTTTGAAGTTAACATACTATAGTAGTCCTAGAGCAATTACGATTTCTGTTAATTAATTGGGCAAGGCTGCACCCACGTAGTCTGATAAGGAAATCCTAATTGGAATTGACTTCTTTCTTCACCCAACTTGACATAACTTCAAAGCCTATAAAAACAACCTTTCTGAGGACTTTTAAAAAGAGAAAGAGAACGAAACACTAGATTAACAACTGAGAGTCAAGCCACAGAGTTATTAAAGATAAGAAGAATTTGAAGGATCCAAGGAGATTTGGAGATCAAGAACACAATCCTTGGTTTTTTTTCTATCTTTTTTGTTATTCTCTTATTCTCCTGGTTTTGTTTTTAATGTTTAAACGTTATGCAATGATGATGTGTGACTTAATAAGGAATTAATTCATTTATCTAAGATTATGATTGAACTCAATATGTAGTTGAAATTTTTTATATCTCTTTTACTTATGTTTGATGGATTTAAGTTGTTTATTTTATTCTGTTCTTAATGCTTTTACTTGATTAGGCACCAATTAAATTGAATTGGAAACCTAGGTTAAACCTTGACGGAGGAGATTTAGGTAGACCTTGAATAGAATAACATATGATCGAATACACTTAGTTGATTAGGTGATTTGATTTGTATATAAGATAGACATACACCTATAAGCCATACATAGCCTAAATAAGAGCACGGACTTAATGAATCTTTTTTCAATTTAATTTCCATAGACATATAGTAAATTAATTGAGAGAGGGATTTTCATGAGAAACTTGACAAAGACTTGTAACTAATTTAGAACTCTAGGTTATCAACTTAATCCATTAAACTAAGTTAAGAGAGAAAGAGACAACAATCAAATGAAGTATTGAGGGATATCATAATCTTAGGTCTGGTAGTTAAGTAAGTTTTATAAAATAAATTTACTATTTAATTTTAGTTTCAATTTATTAGTTTTAATTTTTTTTTAATAATTTTAAATTTAATTGTTTGGATAAGATTAAGGTGTTACAATTTTAGTAGTTAATAGTAAGAATTAATTCAATTCTTTGTAGGATCGACACTCTACTTATTGCTATATTATCTTTGCGATACATACACTTGCTTGGGTAGAAAATTGAATACAAGTGGTGAGTATTCCCGCCTATCATGCTAGTGACCCAGGTTTGATCCCCGGCAATGGCACCAAAAACTTGTTATTTAATTTTCTACTCACACAAGTATACGTATCACAAAGTTAAAATAGAGATGAGTAGAGTGTTGATCCCACATAGAATTGAATTAATCCTTATTGTTAACTACTAAAATTAACACACCCTAATTTTATCTAAACAATTAAAATTAAAAAAAAAATTGAAACTAATAAACTAATATATCGATAAAATTATTTCTAGTGATTGTTGGACCTATGATATCCCTCAATACTTCATCTGAATATTGTCTTTCTCTCTTAACTCAATTTAATGGATTAAGTTACTAACCTAGAGTTCTAAATTATTTATAAGTCTTTGTCGAGTTTCTCATAAAAATACATCTCTCAATTAATTTATTATATGTCTATGCAAATTATATTGATGAAAAATTCATTAAATTTGTACTCTAATTTTGTCTACGTATGGCTTATTGGTGTATGTCTATCCTATATGCAAATCAAACCACTTAATCAACTAAGTGTATTCAATCTTACGCCATTCTATTCAAGGTCTAACTAAATCTCCTTCGTCAAGGTTTAACCTAGGTTTCGAATTCAATCTAATTAGTGACCAGTCAATTAGCAGCATTAAGAACAGAATAAAATAAACAACTTAAATCCATCAAACATAAGTAAAAGAGAGATAAAAAATTCCAACTACATATTGAGTTCAATCATAATCTTAGATAAATGAATTAGTTCCCTATTAAGTCACACATCATCATTGCATAAAGTTTAAACATTAAAAACAATGCCAAGAGAATAAGAGAATAACAAAAATATAGAAAAAAAACTAAAGATTGTATTCTTGATCTCCAAATCTCCTTGGATCCTTCAAATTCTTCTCAGCTTCAATAATTATGTGGCTTGACTCTTAACTGTCAATCCGGTATTTTCATTCTTTTTTTTCTTTTTAAAAGTCTCCGAAATGTTGTTTTTATAGGCTTTAAAGTTAGGTCAAGTTGGGTGAAGAAAGAAGTCAATTCCAATCAGGATTTCCTCATTAGACTACGTGGGTCGCAACCTTGACTAATTAGAAATCGTAATTGCTCCAGGATTGCTACAATATGTTAACTTTGACAAGATTTTGACCACCTTCCAGGTCGAACTGAATGAAGTGGTAAACATAAAAGTTTTATATTTTTCTGTTATCTTTCCAATGGTTTAAGAATGGATTCATTTAGAGCTCTGTAAAGAAAGTTATGGCCAAAATACCGAAACATGTGTAGTGTAAGTCTACACCTTGAAATTACTCTCATTCTTTCACTAAATTTCTTATTTCATCAAACATCTAGAAAAATACAAATAAATTAGTAACAACCTATCTTAATCATATTAACACCAATTTAAGCATAAAATTAACTAAGATTATATTAACTCACCTAAATTAACTAATTTAAAATTATTTAAATAAAATCTCCTAATTTCTATGCATTACTATAAGAACTACGCTAAATTATTATCAAAATTAAACCCAAATAACTCTATATCATAGAGTTATCAATTATGTTCCTGAGGTAACACAAAACTTATATAGTGTTGGGCAATTAGCAAAAAACCATTATGCCTTACTGTTTAAAGATAGTTTTTTACTATCTTTGATCTTGTTGGAGAAAAAATATTAAATGTAGAAATGAAGAATAGATACTACTATTTGGACTGGTTGAATACTAAGCATAAAGGTTTCCACAATAGAGCTTATGATACTAAGCTCTAGCACAAAAGGTTGGGTCATATCAACTATACCTCATTGAAACATATGGCCTTTATTAATCTCGTTAATGGTCTTCTAAACATTTCATTACCTAAACATGTTTGTGAAACCTGTATGCTTGGAAAACAGATCAAAATTCCTTTCCCAAAGTCGAGCAGTTGGAGAGCCCATGACAAGCTTCAACTTGTTCACTTTAACATATGTGGACCTATGAGTATACTCTTTCATTGAATGGTAGCCTTTATTATCTCATTTTCTTTGATGACTATACCAAGTTTTGTTGGATTTTCTTTTGCAAATAGAAATCTAAAGTGTACAACCATTTCATATATTTTAAATCACTAGTGGAAAATGAATTTAGACATTCCTTAAAGATTTTAAGGACAAATAATGGGTTAAAGTATTACTCAAATGAATTTAAAAGTCTCTTAGCTATCAAAAGGATCAAACACCAACTAACAGTACCTTATAACCCTCAACAAAACGGGGTTTGTGAGAGGATAAATCGAACCATTATTTAGATGGCTTGTTATTTACTTTATGAAAAAAGATCACCCAAGTCTTTTTGGGTAAAGGCAGCCAATGTTGCAGTAAGCTTACTCAATTTTCTTCCAACCAGAGCACTACAGTCTAAGAGTGCTTATGAACCATGGTATGGTTCAAAGCCATCTGTCACTCATCTAAAAGTGTTTGGGTGCATTTGTTTTGCCAAAATTCATAATGAGAAAAGAACTAAACTTGATCCCAAGTTTCAAGTAACAATTCATCTATGTTTCAATGATACTTCCAAGCGGTACAAGTTATACAATGTTGATAGCAGGAAGGTTATTGTGTGCAAAGATGTTAGGATTGATGAAGATCTCAAGTGGAATTAGGAGAAAAATACTATTGACAGTTCTAAAAACTTAAACATTGTTAATGATGCTTTCTTGCATAATGATAACCAATCAGTTGATAAAGAAGATGAAAACTTAGCTGTCAAAGGAATAAGAACATTGTAAGATATATACAACAAGTGTAATTCTACCATTATTTTCCCTACAACTTATACTAAGGCAAATGAGAATGATGAATGGAAGAAAGTAATAAACACTGAGATGGAAATGATTAAGAAGAATGGTACTTGGCTTTTGGTTGATAGACTTGCAAATAAGAAGGTTATTGGTGCCAAATGGGTTTAAAGAACCAAATTGAATGCAGATGGATCAATAAACAAATTAAAAGCCAAGTTAGTTGTTAAGGGTACTCACAAGTTTATGCGGTTGATTTCTTTGAAACATTTGCCCTACTTGTAAGACATGAAACTTTAAAATTCTTAATAACTTTAGCTGCTAAGGAAAGTTTGAAAATTTGGCACCTTGATGTCAAGTTTGCATTTTTGAATGCTGTCATCACTGAAGATATTATGTGGAGGAACCTTAGGGTTTTGTGGAGATGAGAAATGAAGACAAAATTTGCAAACTTGTTAAGGCTATTTACGGGTTGAAATAAGCTCTAAGGGCTTGGTATCAAAGAATTGATAGTTATCTAGTGAGTAAGGGTTTTATACACAATATAAATGAACCAACTTTGTATGTGAAGAACACAAATGGCTTTATAACTCTTATAGTCTCTTTGTATGTTGATGACCTTCTAGTAACAGAGCCAGACAATTATGTTTTGAATGATTTCAAGATGCAAATGAAACTTGAATTCAATATGATAGATTTGGGGAGATGAGCTATTTTCTTGGTATGGAATTTATATAATCTCCTAAGTATATTGACATTCATCAAAGTAAATAGGCTAAGGAACTTTTGAAAAGGTTTAATATGGAATTTTGTAAGATGGTTGATACACCATTGGTATCAAGTGATAAATTCTGCAAAAATGATCAAGCTCTTGCTACAATGAGCTCAATTTACAGAAGTTTAATTGGAAGTTTGTTATATTTAACAACTTTTAGGCTTGACATTATGTATTCTGCATGTGTACTTTCGAGATATATGCAAGCATCATCTAAGATTCACTTTCTTACTGCAAAAAGGGTGTTTAGGTATATTAAAGGTACCACTTGTTATGGTCTCCAATTCACTAAAAATGAAAGCAAAGAACTGGTTGGCTACTGCAATATTGACTGGGCGAGATGCCTTACTGATTCCAAGAGTACAAGTGGTTTTTGTTTCTCACTTAGAAGTGCTATTTTTTCTTGGAATTCCAAGAAATGGGAAAGGGTAGCTTAATCTTTTACTGAGGCCAAATACATCGTTGAAGCTTTTGCTGTAAATCACGCTCTGTGGTTAAGGAAAATTCTTGGTGATTTGGGGTTCAAATAGAAAGAAAGAACTATTTTGTGGCTTGATAATTAATCAATAATAGCCATTGCTAAAAATCCTATGCAACATGAAATATCAAAGCATATTCAAGTCAAATTTCACTTCATCAGAGAAGTAGTGAAGAACGAAATTACAAAGGGCTTAAGCAAAGATCAATTTGCTTATTTGAGATCAAGGTTGGAAGTCAGCAAAATAGAAACCAAGTAAGTGTGTTGAGAATGGTTTCTATGTTTGCAGTAAGTTTTCTGAATACTACTTAGTAATGGAGTCCCACACCAAAACAATTCTAGGTTAAAGAAGATGAAGTCACGTGATTGCTATCACGTGACCTACTTACTATGTCAATTTCCTTTATCTTTAATTTTCCATTTTATTATTCCTTGTTGTTATCTTTTCTAATGGTTGCAACGCTATGGTAGCTGTCACGACCCAATTTCTCGGGCCATGACCGGCGCATGAGCTCAATAAGCATAGCTCACTAAGCCCAAGCAAGCCTATCCATTTACCTTTGCTTAACAAATTTATCATATCATGCATACACACACACCTTTTCCCGGGTGTGAACATAGCCAAAACACAATGGCATTATCGATAATAATATACATGCACTATACCAGTCATGTATTTAGCAATTTACATTGCATATACATATTCACATTGTTAGATTGTATTCACAATACAAAAGAACCCATGACTTCCAGCGGAGACATTTACAATAAGAGAGATTACTATCGAATGCCAGATACATACCCAGGAGATGCACTACGGGGACTCCTCGATCTAGGGTCCAACAGTCACCTAATCTGAAAACATGAATTTTTTTTATAAAACGTGAGTACAATACTCAGTGAGTGAACAAGAAGGGAACAAGCATACCATAAGGAATGTTTATCAAAATCATGATGCATTCGTTTTCTCAAAACCATGCAATTGTTTTAGCTCCTTTAAACCCCTCATGCAAACCCCACATGAGTAAATCACTTTACGAAAATCCATGCTCAACTATGGTACCAAAGAAATGGGAAATATGGCAAAAACCCACAAGTTAGCAAAATGGACAAAAAGTTTCTAGCTGTAGCGAACTTCATTCTCGCTGCAGCGAGAACCAGAACATCAAGGAAAAAGTCTTTTTTTTCCCTTAAAACAAGTCATCCTGCTAAAATAACAATAGCAACTTGTAACACATGTAAACTTCCAAATTTCAATAAAACAAATGCTTACATATTTGCATTTACAACCATATACCCATCATCAACATGCACATCATCCCATCATCATCATCATCATCATGCACACCATCCCATCATCATCATCTCATATGCAACAACTTATGCTATTGTCACTAGGGGGTGGGAGATCACGAAGCATCCCCCCCTTCACTCGGCAAGAGGTGCACTTCACTCCAGATCACGAAGCAACGGAGCAGTCCCTTCCCTCTCTTCCAAGCTTCCCCCTCCTTCACTCGACAAGAGGTGCACTTCACTCCGGATCACGAAGCAACGGAGCAGTCCCTTCCCTCCTCTTCCAAGCTTCCCCCCCTTCACTCGGCAAGAGGTGCACTTCACTCCGGATCACGAAGCAACGGAGCAGTCCCTTCCCTCCTCTTCCAAGCTCTTGGGTGGAGAGGTGGGAGATCACGGAGCATCCCCCCTCCCTTCGCTACAGAGGCAACAACGGCTTAAGCATCCCCCCTGTTCACTCGGCAAAAGGTGCACTTCACTCCGGATCACGAAGCAACGGAGCAGTCCCTTCCCTCCTCTTTCAAGCTCCTAGGCGGAAGGGTGGGAGATCACGGAGCATCCCCCCTTCGCTACGGAGGCAACAACGGCTTATGTGCACTCCCACTCACACATAGTCGGGTCAGTAACGGCTTATGTGCACTCCTACTCGCACATAGCCGGGTTCAAATCAACATGTAAAGAAGCATCCAATGCATATCATGCATTTTATCATATTATGATAACACATAAACCATTGTATAGTACATTTTCACAATATAAAATCATTTTACTAAAAGCTTGTTCCCAAGGTACATTTTCTAAGACAAGTTGGATAGAATCTTTCATATTTCCCAAAACAAGTTTGAAATGCAAGTCCACTCACCGGTATTAGGAGTAGAAATACTCCTATTTTCAGTCCACGGGTACAATCTTTTACCCGTATCCAATGGCTCATCACCTAGCCATAATCCATGACACATATTCCAATTAAATTATGTCTAACAGTCAGAAGCTATTTCAGGCTCGATATATATATGATATGAAATGAAAAATGCACGAGTAGCCATCTAGACCCAGTAGTGGCCTAAGTCGATTTTTCATCCGATAAATTGGCCAATGCGTCCAATTTCACTCCAAATTAATCCATTTCTCCTCTAGTACCTTAATTTACCACATCCCATTTAAATAAAGCCAAATTCAGCATTAGAAACCTCACAGTTCCTAATAGAAAAATTCGGTCATTTGGTGCACTAGCACCGAAAATTTTTCTACATAACTGTTTCACCTTAATTCATCATTTTCCAAGCCATTTTCCTTGAAATAAAAACAATCCCCCATTGATATTCAGCCCTCATGGTTCGACCAACAAGAAACCCTAGAGAAATTGAATATTTCTTTTGTGTTTTTGTTCATAACCATGCTTAACTATCCCTAAACACTAACATAGTCTGAAATCAAATTATTCCAACAACAATTCCTCTTCCATACCCATTTTTCAGAATTGAATTCATCATGATAACTCAATATTCAACCATGGAAATCAAGAACAAAAGCATGGGTAAGCTAGGTATCAAGGAGAATTAAAGAAATTTTAACTTACCTAGCTTGTTTCCTTGAATTCCAACACTTTCTCTTTGATTTTTCCCACCTAGGGCTTGTTCTTCCTTGGTTTCTCTTCTCTTCTGGTTTGGCTTATTACTATGGGAGAAATTGGCTGATTTTTATGCCTTTTATAAAGAAAATAATGAATGGATGAGATTTTGACACATGTCACCATTCCATTGGTCCATGTGTCATACTTAACCATTAAGCAATCTCTCTCCACCACACATTTCTCATGTTTATCCATTTACAGGATGAATAAAATCTCTTGGCCTTGACAAGTGCTGGGGCAAAAAATTTATCGATTTGCCCCTAGGGCAGAAAAATTACGATTTTACCTCTATACTCCGAAATGTACCGGAATCAAATTATTTCTACTTTTCAACCTCAAATAATACTAACATTGATCAATATTAACCAAATGGGGCAAAAAAACTCATTTTTTAATCGAGCTTGACAGGGTCTCACAATAGCTTCCACGTGTTAAGGCCTGGTTGTATTTCCAGTACAAAGTACCAAACCTAGAATTTCTCACTTAGCTGTCATTGTTTGTCACCTGTCTTCTATGTTTATTTTCTTATCTTTTCTCTCTCATGTAACTCGATACTACAAAAAAGGAATTGCATGAAGAAAATGTTGGGTTCTGCACCATTTTACTACTGAGTATTTTCATTCTCTTTTCCCTAGTTTTTGCTTTTCTCTCAAAAAAGTATGTTTTTCATCTCTCAAATTTTTGGTTTTAGATCCATTTCACAACACCACCTAGTTCTCATACCATTGGCTATAAATGGGTCTACAAGATCAAGCTTGTCTACAAGATCAAGCTTCTTGCTGACGACACTATTGAAAGATGTGAGGCTAGACTTGTTGCCAAGGGCTACAATCAAAGAGAATGTTTTTGATTTTAAAGAGACATTTAGTACTATGGCAAAGCAGACTACTGTAAAGGTCTTTTCAACTTTGGTAGCATCAAAAGGATGGCATTTGTCATAACTAGACATCAACAATGCCCTCTTTCATGGTGATTTCATGAAGAGGTACTTATGGATCTTCTAGAAGGTTATGTTGTTAAGGGAGAGTATAATCACAAGTCAAAGCAACTAGTTTGCAAGCTTCACAAGTCATTGTATGGTCTCAAATTACAAGCCTCAAGACAATGGAATTCTATATTCACTGAGTGCTTGTTACAACTTGGCTTTTCACAGTCAATTAGATTATTAGTATCCTCCAAACACATTGAGATGGGGGGTTTGTTGCATTACTTGTGTATGTTGATGATATATAGTCATTTCTAGTTTAGAAACATCATTCAAAGAAAATGTAAGCAAGAGTTGAAATCTAATATCAAGCTTAAAGACCTAGGAGTTCCATAGACTTCTTAGGTCTTATAATTGCAAGGTCAAAACAAGAAATTTTTATTTGGTTGAGGAAATATGCATTAGACTTGTTTAATGAATATGGCTTGCTAAGTGCTAAACCAATTTCTACTCCTGTGGTTTATAATCAAAAGATCATCAAGACCGATTCAGATCAGGAGAAATTGATAGATGCAAGCTAATACAGGGGGTCACTTGGGAGATTGCTTTATTTGACTTTTACCGGGCATGATATTGCATACTCATTTAAAACATTAGGTCAATTTGAATAAGCCAAGCTATTGTCATTTGCACGCAGCCTCAGAATTCTAAGGTATCTTAAGGTAGTTCCCCGGACAAGGAATTCTCTTCTCTTCCAATTCTTCCATGAAGCCCATTGAATATGTTGACAACGATTATGCAGGTTGTCTTGATACTAGAAGGTCAGTTATGATACTTCTTGGAGAGTCTTTAGTCGGCTAGAAATCTAAAATGCCAAATCATCCAATTTTTTAAAAAAAATACCAAATCAATAGTTTTAAAATCGATATTTAATAAAACTACAAAAACTAAATTTATTAAAATTGTGGCAGAGAACTAAATTCACCAAATTAAAATACTAGAATAGTCAAATTCAAACTTCTACCGTACTCTTTAACTGAATGCTAATATTAGACAAAACCAATTTACTTCCACAGGAAATAGAGCGAGAAGAAACATGAATATATTGGTCATAACAAAATAAATATATTTACCAATTAACTTTTGAAAAGGTAAATGTAAGCTGCATAAAGAATCAGCTTGATTACACACGATCGACACAGGAATTGTTCACAGCATCAGCAGACAAAAGATTTAAAGGACATCGAACGTAATATGGGTAGGTAGAAGCAGAAGTCAAATAGCGAAAGGCCTCCAGACAACTGATCTTGAATTAAGGGCACTTGGGTCCTCCTCTCTTGGTCTTCCAATTGTTGTAGCAAGGGCAGAATTGCTTGTTTCCATAAGTTCCTGGTGGCACACACAAGCACTTGGCGCAGCACTTCTGGCAGAAGAACAGGCATGGCTTCCTGTATTGTGTCTTTGAACATCTAAAAGTGCAGCGAGGGCCGCACTCTGCATTGCATTGCATTGCAACCCAACCATATTGAAATTACTTACGGTACTACTCTCGTAAATTCCATTACTATATTTTATAAAGACTTGGTGAGCTTGTGTTTTTTACCTTGGGGATGAAGGCTGCCTTGAGTGATTCCATGCTGAAATCCAAAAGAAAATGATTAACATTTGAGGACATAAGGAAAGAAATAGTAAAAAAGGTGGCGTATCTCTTGTAAATATTATATATCACCCTTGTGAAGTTGCTAGGTGGCTGTGGCTGTGGAGCAGGTGCCTCTTTAATGCTGCTAGCCTGGGGATTTATATAATTCAGTTATAAAATTAAAATAGGATCACACTTCAATTATATTTCTATGCATCCCTTTTGGAAGGCAAGTATGCAAAAATCTACATCTAATCCAAGAGTTCTTTCCTATGTTTTCTTTTCGTATGATGACGAACAACTTATAATGGATTATAATTATAATTACAAAGCAGCTAATAATCCTAAGTGCAGATGATAAATTATTTTTTTCTTTTTCTGTGGACAAATTAATTTGTGGTTAAAAATAAAAAAGGTTAGATGGGGAAGTATTAAAATAACTGTACTAATTACTTAAGTGTAAAATTAATGGTCAAAAAAAAAAAGAGTTAGAAGATGAGAAAGCAAGTATAAAGGTAGTAACTTATGGCCTCTTAAAATGAAAAAGCACTGGATAGAGGAGAGAAACTCACATTGTTCTGTGCTAGTAAAAGTAGCATGATAACAAGAAAGTACATCACAATAGTAAGCTTCCCTGTCATTGCCTTGAGTACTGCGACCGCTATACTGAACCGAGAGAAAGAAGTAGCTGCCCAGAGAGAACTTATTGTGTCAATTAAGGCTGTTAGGCCCTTGAGGAGGTATTTGTAGGCAGTTGGAAACCATTGTTGAAGATTTGGAGAATTTTTTGTGTCTTATTCATGAAAAGGGTCCGAATGCTACTGTTTGAGACAGCGGCACATGACCCCAACCTCTTCTGCCTTCCAAAAGGACAAGTATACCTCTGTCTTTCTATAGTTATAGATATCCATGTACCCTATATTGGTATACTTGTTTATACGTTAGATCAAAACCAAGAAAGATGAAAATTCAAAACAAAATCTTAAGACTCCATTATAAACCTTATAGTTACACTAAAGGGGAAAAAGAAAAGAAACCTTTTGTCATGCTGAAAACCTTGAGCAAAGCAGATAAATTTTTGGACTATAAATAGTAATTAGTTTTTCTTCTAGATTCAATGAAAGGCTAAAGTGGTAATTAGCTTGTCAAAGGTCGGGGCTGGAACATTCCCATGGCTTCATTTATTTGATTGCCCATCCATGTCAAGTGTTAAAGTGGAAATGAAAAGAGGGCAACCTGGCATGTGCACTCACATGCTTGTATTAGGTTTTTGTGATTCTGGTCCCTAAAAGGCGCAGACTAAAACAACAGAGAAGAAGAAAGAAGCTATACACGTTACCCAATCAGTAATCCTAACTGTTTGTTTGTCAATTCTTTCATCGCCTCGTGATCATACTCTGTCCATTCTCGTGACCCTTTTTTGTGTGGCTTGGTCCTGTACGAATCGTTGGTTACCTTGGAAATTTAGGAAGGATAAAGAGGAGGAACTGCCTCAGCCGCCCATCCAGGCCATTAGGCCTTAGCTATCATCTATTACTCTCGTGATTATATGAGCTGGACCTGCTCCTTGCATATGTTTCTGATCTATAAATACAGAAGGAATATACAGAATGCGAAAGTGACAAATCCTATAGGTTGTTGGTATTAGAGTTGGAATACAAATCCCTCAAAATCCTCAAACGGCGAAAGCTAATATTTCTCTTCTGTTAACTTAGTGTCCCCCCTCCCCCTTTACAAAACTCCTCTCCTTATCTTTGAGAAACTTTACAAATTTATCCATCTGTTTATTGATATATTCCTTCTTTTACTTGAGAAACTTTCCTGTTCTTGCCTTCACCCACCAAGCATGGAAGCACTTCCAATCCAACACATCAAAAATCATAGATGAAAGCTTGGATATTGAAGATGTTGAAGAAATAAAGAGAGACATCCAAATATGTCTGCTCTGTAATCAAGCAAAACTGAGTTTGCGTCCCAACATGACTAAGATGCTTCAAATGCTAAGAGATAAAGACATCGAATTACCTACACCAATGAAACCTCCATTTTTGGATGAATGTGTACAATTATCATCTCAAATGCTAAATGCATTTCTTTTATGCACGTACTTAGAGAATTGCGTATGCAACTAGTCAGCTAAACAAGCCTGGGTATTATAATTCTAGAACATCATTTCTGTGATAAACAAATGATAATGAGTTCATAACATCTCCTATTACTTTATATGTTAAATTTCACTGTTAATAGCCAGCTGCCCATTTTCCTTAGACATTAAGGTTATTTCCTGAAACTTAAATCTGAGAAACCAAACCAAAAGAATCAACTATAAAGCAATTAATTGGGAAGCTCTAATATCTACACCCAAGCAAAGCAAGAAAAAATAAACGTACAAAGCTTTCTATTTTCATTGAACATAGTAAAATTCTCCAAGAAAACGAATAGGTACACTTCAAAATCACCATTTATGAGCAAAGATCACACTGATTACAATCAAGGGCAGGCTCAGAAATTTTTCTAAATATTGTCATAACTAAAATAATAATAATAATTAAAAAAATTTCTCAATTCAAAATCTACCGAGAGAGTACTTAGATCAAATTAAACACGACTTTACTTAGAAGATTGTTGAGTACCACCATCAGTAGAATTATGTTGTTGCCCATGACCTGATTCTTGTGAGACAATTTCTTGTGTTTTAAAATATATTTTCATGACTTATTTATCCAAAAATCTGTTAAAAAGTACTACTTATTTTTCATTAGCATAAAATAAAATATGATCTTGCATAGCAAATTATCAAGTTCAACAACTAACAATTTGACAAATTTCTATTCATTAATCAAAAGTACCCACAAACCACATAAAATTAAATACAAAAATCAAACAATCAAATAATATATCTAAAAAATAAATCAAAAAAAGAAAGACTCATAATTTTAAGACATTATTTGACATGCAAGACTGCTTTCAATTAGCTAGATTTTGTTTGGGTCCCAAACTATCAAATTAATTAAAAAATATTTAGACATGAAGTATTTAAAAACTTAATTTGGATTAAAAATTACTTACAATTGAAGCCTAAATGAGTTGTTTTTAGAGAGTAAAAAACACAACCAAAGATCAAGAAGAGGAAACGTCATTGCAGGTCTCAAAAGTAGGACTTGAATTTTTGAACAATGAGAGTAATTTAGGTTTGGACTTTTTTAATAAAATCTTAAATTATAGAAGAAAATTTTTTTGTCTTCCATTTAGTATTTAAGTATTTATATATAAATTACTTTTTAATAAATTTATTTTGAATTTGAATCTTTGACCCCACTCCTTACAAAATTGCAAAAAAGTTAGTGGGTTCATTAGTATACTAACTATATAAAACTTTAACATGTTTGGTTAGAGAATGGAATAACCATTCCTCCACTATTCCTATGTTCCCTCTAATAACTTGTTTGCTTCATAGTATTGACTATTTCTTGGAATGACCATTCTGGAAGAAACCTGAATAGCCATTACCATTACCAAGGGAGATCTTGATAATAGCTACTCCAAGGATGGGGAAAGAGGTCAAAATTTTTGTTCGACAAAATTACCCTTAAATAAATTTAAAAATTTTCATCACATATAATATACATTTTCTTCATTTTTCACATTTTCTTTCTCTCTACCCATCTTCTACCTTTCTCCTTCTCTCTTAAGTCCCTCAATGGAAGGAGACAACAACATCGATGTCGATTGCAAGAAACACCGATTGGTGTTCCCCACCATATCCAACTATGGGAAGTGTCGATCTGGTGCTCCAGCAACCAAATCCAGCCACAAGGAGCGCCAGATCGAAGCTTCATTACATCAGCCACATTACACCGACCACATCTCCGATGGTCAACCGGTGAGAAGAAAGAAAAGAAAAAAAATGAAAATATTTGAATGGAATGAACAAAAAAAAGCTACAAATTAATATCTTATATTTTAAAATTAAATTATAATTATAAATTATAAAAAATTAATAATTATAAATTTTTAATATTTTAATATTTTAAAATTAAAAATAAAATAATGATATACTATAATAAAGGGTATTTTTTTCCATTTATCACTTATTCCTTGATTATTTCTAAAACTATTCCTGCTAACCAAACATTATAATAAGTCATAATACCAATTCCTATCTTATCTCATTCTCATGAACCAAACTATATAATAACTATTTTTGCCTTATTATATTCCCACGGAATGGTTATTTCATTACCACCTTATTTCATTACCAAACATACCCTAAATAAGTAATATAGCAACTAAAATTTTTTGGTAAGTGAGTGGTGTTATGTGACACCACTTCTTCCAAGGTAGGTTCGCCCTTGATACAATTAAGAAATAATGAATAAATAATAATAGAGAAACAGCTTGTGGTAGGGGTTTTACACTAATCTTCATTATCAAACCCAAAAAAATCTCTTTCTTCTTCTTCATACCCATAATATACCCTTTTCACTATTATTATTGTAATAATAATTATTGGTATTAACATTGGCTACTTTTTCTCCATTTTCTTCTTCTTTTCCGCTGCTTGCGCTTCCACTTGCACTGCCAGTCTCACCGCCATTGTTGTCGTTGGATGAAGAACTAGCCAAAGATGATGATGAAGCGAAGGATGATGATGATGATGAAGATGAATAAGAGAATGAATATATTAGCAAATGGATGGATAAATTTGTAAAGTTTCTCAAAGGCCAAGGAGAGAAGTTTTGTGAATAGGGGGACTATTGTTAACAAAGAAGAGAAACATTACCTTTGCCATCTTAGGATTTTATGAGATTTTAAAATTTTAGACAGCTGGCATGATTCTGCAGCATATTTGGTTAGAGGGAATGGAATAACTATTCCCTCTCTATTCCTATTACTTAGTTATTCTTACATTTGGTTCATAGGAATGGCTATTCTAAAGAAGGGTTATTCCTTGAGAAACCAGAATGGCCATTAGCAAAAAGGACCTGGGTAATGGCTATTCCACACTTGTGGGAATAGAAAAAAAAATACTATTGTACAAAATTACTTACCAACCAAACATTGGAATAAATCATAATAACCATTTCTACCCTATTCCATTCCATGAGCCAAGCTACATAATATTTATTCCTATCTTATTCCATTCTCACAAAATAGTCATTCTATTCCCTCTCTATTCCATTCCACGAACCAAACATACTCTTAGAGATGGGGTAGGAAAGAAGGCATAAAATGGAGTAAAGGATTTGTATTCTTAGAGTTGGCAATTATGCTCCTTCGTTTCAGGTGAAAAATAATTTAGGTCTTATTTTTAAAGACAAACCAAATTAAATTAAATTTGGATAATCATTCAAATCAAGCTAAATTTTATCAACCGTTATTAAATTTATTCAAAATTACATTTTATCAACTTGTAAATACCTCCATTTTTTAATTTTTGATATTATAAAATAAATTTTTCAAAAATGATCAAATCATATGAAAAGAGAGAAAAAGTGAATTATAAGACATTTCTTAAAAAATTAATAATTTACTTTGAAAAAACTATTAATGATTTTTTTATTGACTGATATTTAATTTTCATTTTCATGATACTAATTATAATAAATGATTTACTATGATTATGATTATGATGTACAACTTATGAGTTATCATAACTTCAAAAGTAAAGTGATGATATCTAAGTAAAATCTCAATAAATTAATACCATTAGAATTATGAAAACCTATTAATTAATCTATATATATTATTTAATCAATAAATTAATAATTTATTAATTTATATATTAATTAATGAAAAATTAATTTATCAAGGTATTTTTTATTTTTTTCAAAATATTGAACTTAATTCATGTATTGTGTATTGTAATTATACGAATATTACTTAATTATCAAATTACGAATTATCATTATTCATGACGAGCAAATTATTGAGTACGTCATGGGAAATGACAAAAAAGATGAAGTTGAAGACAATAATTCTATGTTGGAGCCTATCTCGTGTAAAGATGTACTTAAGGTAACAATCACATTACATAATTTTCTCTTGAAATACAAGAACAATGCACCAAAGCTTCTTAATATACTAAGAAAAGTTAGAGACAAAGTCTAATGAGACATCAATTTCAAGAAGAAACAAGTAACATTCGATTCATATTTTACAAAAGCCTTCTAATTGAGTCATGTATATATATAATTTTGATGTGTAAGGAGATTATTAATTTATATATCAAGTGGGATCTATATTTTTTTTAAATATATTATCTTATAAATTTAACGAATTATTAATTTACCATGTTGGTCCCAAGTCGAGACCGAAAAAAATATTATTTAATTGATGTTATTAATTTATCAGGTATTAATTTATAGAAATTTTACTGCAGCTTCTCCATATCAAAATTTTATTAACAAGTAAAAACTAAAAAGCTATTAAAATTTTGAATATAAATATTATTTAGTTCTCGTTTTAGCTACTTTTTTTTAGGTGACTTGAAGAGATTCTCTAGTTTAGTGTTCTCCTATCTGCATGTTAACTTTTAAATCATTATCTTTGATAACTATTTAATATCTACTTAAGATTAAATAAAGTAAAATCTTTAAAAGTAGGTGTCGCAATTAACTTTATTGAGTTACTGTCCACTTTTTTTCTAGTTCATGAATTACTTTTGTTTTTAAAGCTGTTATTATTACCAATTTTAAGTCTTTTATTATTTCTTAAGAATGAAAAGAGAAAAAAACTCTTATTTATGATGTATAATTGTAGAAATTGAATTTAATTATAATAAAGGAAAGATACTTATTACTCACAATTAAGAAGAATAATATCCAAAATTATATAAAATAAATGAGAAATGAAAAGTGATTTTAAAAGATAATTTAAAGTTATTAAATATTTTTTTATATAAAATAAATGAGTAATGAAAAGTGATTTTAAAAGATAATTTAAAGTTATTAAATATTTTTAAAGTAAATAGTTTTTATCATAACGTGCAGGTCTGGGAATCCGTCCGCTTCGACGTGAAAATTTAGAGTCGCCATTAATCTTTTTTATAAGGTGTAATTGGCCACCTATTAGATTCATTCTTATTGAGGAAGTCCTAAATTAATTTTAGGTTTGTTTAAAGAATAAAAACCTGGTCTACAAATTTTAGAGTCAAGTTTGGGAGTCCAATTACGCACGAAGAAATATTAACACCCCCTATGACTCTTGTTCCACAAATGACACCATTTAATCATATGTTATCCTATTTTAACCTTAATTTTTAATTTTATTCTTATATTTCCTTAACCATTATTCTTTATATTATTTTTTAGTTTTATTCACGATCTAAAGTCTTTTATTCGATTTTATGGGTGTGACGTGCACATAATACCATTATAAAATGCATGACATAAATCTCGATAATGTCCAATAAAAACCTTTCATTAAGAACATTTTTCAAATCCACCCATCATACTGATGAGATTCGAGGATACTCTCTCACTTAAGAAATTACTTAGCAAATCTCGCCTTTGCAAGCTTCTATAGAAAATGCCATCATTTGGATAATCATTTACGGATAAAATAATATTTTCATGAATGCAAACTCTAATACGAGTAAAAGCCTTTTATTAAAAACATTTTTCAAGCCTTCCCAACATACTTGTGGGACACAAAGATATTCTTTCATTTAGGGAATTTTCCAAGCAAAATCACCTTCGCAAGCTTCCTTGAATAATCCCATCGTTAGGGCCTCAAGTAATGTATAAAATATATCTAAATGCTATGACATTTAAATAGTGTAATGATGGTGCGAGGCAGGCTGTAAATTACAATATTAATCATTATTTATACCATATGTTCATTATTATTATTATTTACTATTTTAGGGTTTCCACTTTTTTATTTCATTCCTATTTTATGCTTTTTTTCATTTTATTAATATCTTTTTTTAATAATATTTTAAAAAAATATTTATTTTGGTTAAAATATTGGGACTTAAAATTAAAACCCTCCCATCATACTGATGGAGTTTTAAATCAAGTTCTTCCCCTAGGAAAATTAGATCAAGATTATGTGTAATGCCTCGTACTCTGGCATGATAGCCAATAGAGACTCAGTGCTTGTTTGGCCTGAAGTTTTTTCAACTTATCTACTTCTTAAAAGTATAAGTTAAGGCAAACAGGATTTTTAAGAAGTTTTTAAAAAAAAGTAGCATTTTTTAAAAAAATAAAATTAAAAAAAAAGCTTAAAGAAAAGCTTTAGAGAGAGCTTTCTCTTCACTTCTTTTAAAAACACATCGGCTTTTTAGGAAATACCCCTCTCTCTCAATCAATCTCCCACTCTTTGCCCTCTCTTTGCAAATCACACTTCTGCAACTCAAAATCGCAATCTCTTTCTCCTCTACCTCTTTTTAGAAATACAACTAAAAAAAAGGAAAAAAAAAACAGAAGACACAAAAACAGATTAGCAAAATCTATGATTTTTTTGTTCTTAAAAAAATTAAGAGAAAAAAAAGGCCCAAAATTCAAAGTTATATTCAAGTACTATTTAAAAGTTTTCTCTCTTCTTCACCAAAAAATCTAATATTATTACTACTATACAAGTTTGAAAGTTGTTCCGATTCTTTATGGATTTTTTTTATTTTAATATTTGAAATTGTATATAAACTCGAAATAGATTTGTTCTGTTTTGGTTTAGTAAGTGATTGAAGATAGCATGAATATCCTTTATGGTAATTTTAACCAAAATTAGAGTTTATATAATTTATTTTGTCAAACAGCTAATCAAACAACTTTAGTTTAATTTTAAAAGTTATTATTTTTCATAACAACTTCATAATAGCTTTTAAACTAAAAAAATAAAAAAGGGTTAGGCAAAACAGGCTCTTAAAGGGAGAGAACAGTCAACAGGTCAAGTGAACCTCTTCTTGTTTGTTTCCCGAGAAAGTGGACTCAAGGAAGCATCGTAATTTGAAAGAAACAGTGATATTTCGATTTCCTTCTAAAATATTAAACCTCAACTCATCAACCACCCTTTATTCTTAAAAGTGGAGAACGCTCTGAATTTTTCACACTTCCCCCCTCCCTCACCCTCACGGGATGGCGGTTGGCAGGCCACCGGACCCCCCAATCCCTTCCCAATAGGTCCCATGCGGCATGGGACCACCCGTAATCTCACAGAACCAAAAGATTTGCAACCGTCAGTCAACAATGACGGCTTGAAAAAGACGGACCTTCAAAACCCACCTATTTCCCCCCGTGCACAAAGAAAATCTTTTTTGAGTGTAGCGGCTGGAGAAAAGCCACCCTTAATACCCCCACCCGTGAGCCTTTTGTGTACAAAGAAAAGTCGACTGCTGCTTTTTTTGATGATGAGATCACTGCCTTAGCACAGCCTTTCAAGTTTTCCATGGTAGGAAAATTTTTCAGGATGCAACGTATGCAAGAGATCCGTATGGCCTTCAAAGGCATCTGCCTAGTGGGAGCTTACAAGATCCGATGGCTTGACTACAAGCATATATTGATTTAGCTTTCAAATGAACATGATCTCAACCAAATCTAGTTGAAACAGGTATGGTTTATCTCCAATAAAAAAATACGCGTATTTAAATGGACTCTGGAGTTTCAACCAAAAAAGGAATCCTCACTTGTACCGGTTTGGATCTCTTTTCCAAATCTGAGGGCTCACTTATACTAGAAATCTGCCTTGCTGGTGATAGCAAAAATGGTTGGCCGTCCTCTGATGGTTGATGAAGCAACAGCGAATGGAACGCGTCCAAGTGTGACGAAGGTATGTGTGGAATATGACTGCCAAAAACTTCCCATAGATCACGTCTGGATTGTGACTCGAGATAGACAAACAGGAGCGGTGACAGGCGGGTATATGCAGAAAGTCGAATTCGCAAGGCTTTCGGAATATTGCTCACATTGCTGCCATGTTGGACATGGTGTTTCCACGTGCATGGTGATGGGTTATAGACTAGAGAAGAGACCACAGCCTACGAAAAAAAAAAAAAGAGAAATGGGGTTGAAGATGGTAAGGAAATGCTAACAGAAAGAGATCAAGGATTGAAAGAAGGAAACGCGACAAATCCGGAGCCAAAAGGGAAGAAAGGAAAAGATCTGATGCCGTTAGAAAGGTTACTTGGTATAGATAAAAGGAGAGAAAGGGAGGAGAGACGAGATCGACTAACCGCGAATGAGAACGGGAAGGATCCGATTGGTTTGGAGGAGAAAAAACAGAGTATGGAATGGAGAAAGGTAATGAAAGCTGGTAAGAGTGGTGCAAAGGATTCCAGGGGTATAGAAATTGTTTCTTAGGTCGGGGATGAGGTACCGGTGCAAGTTTCAAATCGTTTTGGCGTGAGCTGCTAGAAAATGAATATGAAAAACAGGGGAGAACAGAGTTGGTGAATAGTGCACATGCGAAAAAAAAATTTCTTTGGGTGTGCCGGTTGAAGCGGAGGAACAACGAGATAACGATGCTGTAAAGATATACGGGAAACAAAAGAACTGGAGTTAGGGCAATGCCAATCCTAAAGATGATCAACAGAGGCAAGCTATGAGTGAGAAAGGATAAGAAATGATTGTTGCAAAGAAGGCAGCCATAACAGCAGATCGAGACTCGACGAATGCATGGATGGCAAACAGTTGGCAGACCGGTGCAAATACTAAGGATAGCATAAAGCAGGCTGGAGACTTTGATGAGGTTAAATGGGCAATGGAGGTAGACCACGTGATGGTTAGGAAAAACCAAAAGAAGAATAACCGCAAACTAGAGGACTTGTTATCTGTGGTGGTTGTGCATGGTGGTGAAAAGGTGTCAGATGGTGGTGAAAATAGCCCCAAGGAGGCTGTGCAACTGAGTCAACCCCTTAGTAACAGTGCAATGAGTCCTTATGATTGTCTCCAACTCGGCACTGTTCATTCGAGTCAAACAATTTTTTGTGCCATTCATGTTCTACCAAATAGTGAACAAAGGTTAGTAGGAAATGCCTCAGCCAAGAAACCAGCGGCAGGAACAAGTGAAATGAGTGAAGGAACTAGCTTCATCCCATCCCATGCAGCCCATGCAGGTCGTGATGGCCATCTGATGCAGTTATCACAGCAGAAAGACCCCACTCGCCAGCCACATAATAGCCAAGATCGTATACGAAGCCTACAAGATGGTACCGGCAGGGAGTTTTTTCATGTGAACCCAACTTTAGGAGTAGATATTCACTATTCTGAGCACCATCCTTTGACGTCCAGAAGGAGGAAATCAGATAGTGAGGTGCCCTATATTCCTATTGAGGATGCTTCCTTAGAAGAAGATGAAATCTCAGAGACAAATGGAGTAGATGGAGATTCTACCTCTCGATATTTCCTTACAAACACATACCCATGATAAGTGCTTTAATCTGGAATGTACGGGGTGTTGCTGGAAAACACATCCAAAGACGAACAAAAAAATTAAAGATGTTGCATAACATTAAAATCCTAGCTATTCTAAAACCAATGGTACATGGTTCTCAAATTGAATGTTATAGAAGGAGGCTCGGCTTTGATGGTGCGACAGCCAACTCTTCACAAAAAATTTGGCTTTTCTAGGCTCATGATGTCCATTGTTTCATACGGTTTGATCATCCTCAATGCTTTCATGCAAAAATTTATTTGTCGTGGTTTTCATTCTCATTTCAAACCTCTTTTATATATGTTAAATGCACTAGGCTAGAAAGGCAAAATTTATGGTCTTTTTTTAGAGATGTATGTCACGACCCGAAACTCCCATCGGGCCCGTGACCACCGTCGCGACGTCCCGATAGGCACTCATTACCCCGAATGTCGATCGGAACCCCGCAAAGCTTAGCATCAACTTTCGCATATCCCCGGTGAGCGACAGTTATTAAATCTTGCATTTCAAGAAATCATAATTCATTTCCAAATCAAATCAATAAATTATTATTTTCTGGCTCACACGGGCATTTTTGTTATTTTTCTTTGAAATTACCAAAACCCGCCAAAAACATGGTGTAAAAGCTAAATATGTTCATACATATTTTAAATCAAATAATTAAAGTATAAAATTACTTTTACAATGACACGTGGGCTCCCAACTAACCAATAAGATGCGAGTCTATGAACCTATAATTTTGTCAATGCAAGGCTAACTGAAGTCCTTGATGCAATCGGCTATCTACCGGTTATCCCAAACCTGAAATTTGGGGAATTAAGGGTGGTGAGATTATAAAATCCTAGTGAGTAAACAGACACCATCTAAACTATCTAAAGGCAAGTAAATGGAGACAATTAAAAAATAATTAACTTTAGTAAATTTTTCACGTCAGGAATATTTATCTCAACCAAATAATCAATATGGCTTGTGAATTACTCAAAACTTGGCTCATGCCAAATCTTGTACTCGGTGACACCTGGACCAGGAGTATCCAACCGAGTCCGCCAAGGCTATTAAAAATTCATATTTCGTGAAAATCATATTTTTATTTTGAAACATAGCTGTTTCTTGGCATTGGCTGAGTCTCACTCTCACGCGGTGGTCCACGTGAAGTGCACTCAAAAAGCCCACCTCAAGAGATACCCTACTCACCTCTACGACCGAGGTGAGAATATAAAAGAGTTTACCGTGCCCCTCTAATAGGCTGGCCCACGGAACCCCCCACCACTGCAGCAGCTAATCTTTTATCTACCACCTGATTTATAAAATCTTTTTCTGTTTGACATGGCAATTTATCGCAACCTAACCTCTCAAGGCTAAATACACAGTACAAATAATTCCAACACCAAAATCAGTTTAGCCATTCATGCTCATTTATTGTCATAAGCCATTCAATTTAAAGCCATAAATTTATAACACAAGCAGGTAGTCTCCAATTACTCTATTTTCAAAACCAGTATTCGATTTTTTAGAAAATTTATAAAATCATTTTATAAAATCACAATTTCTCTTAAAACATTGCAATTTACCATTTAAACCCATTTTCCATAAAATCACACAATAGTATAAAACTACTCTAGATAATTAAGACAATAATAAGTTTACTCACAATTTTCGAAAACTAAATTCGGGTACTCCAACTATTACTCCTCGGGTGCGATTTCTTTGCCCTTGCTAGAGGATTCACCACCTTGACAAATTGCACAATTAAAAGGTTTACTACTTTGGTACTAAACCAAAATAAACTAATTTATACTACTAATGCATGATATGAAGTGCCAAATGTCTAAATTTTGCCTAAACGCGATGTTAGCCTATTTCGGTCTTTTACCCGATAAATCGAGATACGTGTCCGTTTAAACTCCAAATTAATTTTTTTCAGTTTCTATACCTCAATTGCACCCAAATTGACTTAATGTCCCTCATTGTGGTGCAAATTATCAATCTCGGTAGCAAATTACGAAAATACCCCTAGTGGGTAAAAATTCATATTTTTACTCCGAAAATTTCCATTATTTTTCTAGGCTCATAATTCATCATTATTCATCATAATTCCTCAAATCAACATCAAGATCAGCAGCCAATATTCCCCTAGAAAATTCAGCATAATGGGTTTCAATGGGAGAAAATTATTTCTCTAGCTTATTTTTGCTATATTTCAATATAACCTAACTAAAATCACTTCATTCAATTAAAATCAACCAAAACTCAAGCTCAAAACTCATCCATGGAGGTTTGGCCAGCATGGGTGTCCATACCCACTTTCTAATTTTGCATGGAAATGAGAAAAAAATGCATGGGTAGTGAAAATCACAAGGAAAATCAATGAAATTTACCTTTTTAATGCTTGATTTCTTGATTTCTCTTGATTTTCCCCAAATTTTTTCAGCTAGGGTTCTTATTTCTTTTCCCCCTTTTTCTCTCCTGGTTTGGACAGCTGAAGAAGATGAGAATTCTGGAATTTTGACATTTTTAAAGGCTAAAATAATATAATATTATTTTATTTATTTATTTTTTATTAATTCCTTAAATTCTAGCCATCCATTTATTTCCAAATTTTCACCATACACTTGTCTCACATATCCATAGCTTAGATAAAATTCTCAGACTTATCCAAAATCTTGGTGGATAAATTTTTGAAATTTACACTTTTGCCCCCGTAAAAGTCAAAAATTACATTTTTGCCCCCAAAACTGAAAAATTACCCATGGACATATTTTTCATCCCTTATACTCATACCATTCTCCAATTTGTCAAATTTGATCTAAATTCTCTCAAAATCTCAAATTTTATCCGCGGGTGGTAAAAATTACGATTTTGCCCCTACACTCTAGAAATCACCGGAATTAAACTTTTGCACTGCCAAACCCTCAAATTATACTCCAATACTCAAATCATACTCCAATAAGTTAAATGGGGCCAAAAAAATCTTTTCTCAAATTTCCATTTTGTGCCCAAGTGGCAAATGACCATTTTGCCCCTAGATAGTGAAAATTTCAGTTTGACTCCAAATTGATCCCCGAACTCCGAATTACCATTTTGAGTCATCTCTGAACTGTGAAACTCTTAATTTCACCTCAAAATTCCTATTTGAACTAGTTCGAGGCTTAATCGACTTAATGGTACCATTATGGGCAATATCGTCTTTTAACGATTCCTCGAACTTCCTAAACATGCAAACATTCTATTGAGCATGTAAATGACGTCGTAATTATTTTATAGAACAGGGTTTGACATGTAGCTACTGGAATTAATGAACCGTGGCTTGCAGAAGGTGATTTCAATGTAATTCTTAATAGAGAGGAAAGGCTCTTAGGTGCAAAACCACATGTCAGCTCCATGGAGGATTTTGCATCGACTCTTTTTTATTGTGGCTTACTGGATGCAGGTTTTGAAGGGAATAAGTTCACATGGACAAATTCCCGTATGTTTCAAAGATTAGACAAAGTAGTTTATAATGTGTAGTGGGGTGCAAATTTTGCAAGTACACGGGGTCCAACATTTAAATAGGGATGGTTCTGACCATTGCCCATTATTAATTTCCAGCTCAGAGTCTTTGGTTAAACATCCTTCTTCCTTTTGATTTTTACATGCTTGGTTGAAACATCACGACTTTATGAGTTTTGTTGACAGAGTTTAGAAGGAACTAATACACGGCACTAGGTTGATAGGTTTTTGGCTCAAGCAGAAATGGTTGAAAAAGGCTTTCAAAGACTAGAATAAAAATGTTTTTGGTGATATATTTAGTAATATCAGAGCTGCTGAATAGCATGCAGTTGAGAGTGAAAAATTATTTGAACAGAAGCAGTCTTTTACCAACAAAGTGCAGCTTAATCAGTCATATGCAAAACTCAATCATTTGCTCAGTATTGAGGAAGCATTTTGGCAACAAAAATCTGGTGTTCGTTGGTTAACGGAGGAAGAGAGTAACACAAAATTTTTCCATATGCGGTTGCAGAAAAAAAAGGTGAAAAACTGCATTTTTAAAATTAAAACCAAGGATGGTATTATGCTGGAAAACCAAGAACAGATTAAAGTGTCTGCTGTTGAATATTTTGCTAAATTGTTAAAAGCTGAAGCAACGGATTTGACCAGTTTCAATGCTGATTTAATTCCTCATTTGATTTCTGACATGGATAACCAAGCTTTATGTGCAGAATCGACAATGCAAGAAGTGAAAGAAGCTGTTTATGCCATTGACAAGGACAGTGTGGCAAGTTCTGATGGGTTTTCCTCATTATTTTATCAACAATGTTGGCATATAATTGCGGAGGATCTCTTGATTGCTTTAAGAGATTTCTTCTTCGAATCTTCTCTGCCGAAGGGGGTAACTTCTAGAACTTTACTCCTTTTAGCTAAAAAACCAGATGTAGAGTCTTGGAGTGATTTTCACCCTATCAGTCTATATACTGTTTTAATAAAATAATTACTAAATTATTAGCAACCGGTTAGCTAAAATATTATCATCTTTAATCTCAAATAACCAAAGTGGGTTTGTAAGTGGCAGGTTGATTAGTGACTATATTCTCCTCGCACAAGAATTAGTCGGTAAAATTAACTACAAAGCTAGAGGGGGTAATGTGATTTTGAAACTAGATATGATGAAGGCCTATGACAGATTAAATTGGGATTTTTTGTATTTAATCTTGGAGAAATTTGGTTTTAGTTTTCAGTGGATTGACATGATTAAAAGGTGCATTTCCAATTGCTGGTTCTCACTATTAGTCAATGGGCACTTGGTTGGCTACTTCAAATCTGAGAGAAGTCTAAGACAAGGCGATTCTATTTCACAGTTATTATTTATATTGGCAGTAGAATATTTATCGAGAGGTATTAATTCTGTCTTTGCCAAATATAAATCACTACATTTTTATTCGGGATGCTCTCTAAATATTAGCCATCTTGCTTTCGCGGATGATATAATGATTTTTACTAATGGAAGCAAATCAGCTTTGGAGAAAGTGCTTGGATTTTTACAAGAATATGAACAGGCTTCGGGTCAAAAAATAAGTTAGCAGAAAAGTTGCTTTATTACAGCTCCCTCTGTAACTAATTCCATATGGTAGATTATTGCTCAAACCACAGGCTTTCATCATAAGACTCTCCCTGTTACATACCTTGGAGTCCCTCTTTATAAAGGTCCAAAGAAAACGCTGTTTGTTTATTCACTTTTTTCCAAGATACAAGATAGGATCTTTGGCTGGGAAAACAAAGTCTTATCACCTGGTGGCCAAATCACACTGATACGGAGTGTTCTTTCTTCGCTACCCATTTACTTACTTCAAGTTCTCAAGCCTCTGGTATGTGTTATTGAAAAATTGACAAACTTTTTAATAGTTTCCTTTGGGGAGATTCCTTGGACAGCAAACGGATACATTGGACATCTTGGAATAAAGTCACATTCCCAAGTTTCGAAGGTGGCCTGGATATCCGCAGTTTGCAAGATACTTTTGAAGCTTTTTCTGCAAAACTTTGGTGGTGTTTTCATTCATGTAATAATTTATGGACACAACAAATGAAAGCCAAATACTGCAATGGGCGAATCCCTCACACACTAGCTCCTAAATTGCATGATTTGACCACGTGGAAACGGATGATTCATGGTAGAGACATACTCGGGCAGCATATACAATGGAAGATTGGTAAGGGTGATCTCTTTTTTGGCATGATATATGGCTAAGTGACAAACCTCTGGTACAGTCTTTTCCCTCATATTTGCACTCTATGACAAAAGTTAATTATTTTTTCATTAATAATGTGTGTGATGTGAACAAGTTGAAATCTGTTTTACCTAATATGGTTATTGATGAGATTTTGAGGATCCCAATTAGCAGAAGTACAGCAGATATGGCATATTGGGCTTTAACTCAAAATGCAGAATTTAGCACAAAAAGTGCTTGGGAGATTTCTCGCCAACGGCAGCCCAATTTTGCTTAAGGTAAATTGATATGGCACAAGAGCATTCTTTTAACGATTTCATTCTTTTTATGGCACCTAATGCAGAATTGGATTCTGGTGGACTTAAGGATGAAATCGAAAGGCTTCCATTTAGCATCTAAGTGCCTATGTTGTTGTTCAGAAAAGTCTCTTCTACATGTCATTTGGGAAGGTACAGTTACACAACAGGTTTAGAATTTTTTTGCAAAATACTTTCAAATGTATGTGCATAACCCTCAAAATGTTTTACATATTCTTCATGCATTGTACTATTTTGGTGACTATGCGAAACCTGGTCATATTTGCATTTTATTACCATTACTTATAATGTGGTTCCTATAGGTTGAACGTAATGATGCTAAGTATAAAGAGCTAAACATGTATCCTGAAAGAGTGATATGGAGGATTATGCGGATGTTGAGACAGCCCTACAAGGGTAACTTATTAACTAAATGGCAATGGAAACGAGATATTGATATTGCAGCACATTGGGGATTTCGGTATGAATAAGAGAGTCACAGTCCTCCAAAAATTGTCTATTGGTCTCAACCATTGATGGGGGAGTTTAAGCTGAATGTATATGGTAGCTCTAAGGAAGCCTTTTAGAATGCTGCAGGCGGAGGAGTTCTACAAGATCATATAGGTATTATGATTTTTGGTTTTTCCGAAAATTTTGGACCTTATAATTCTATACAAGCAAAGTTAATGGCATTACATCGAGGACTGCTTTTATGCAATGAATACAACATATCCAGAGTTTGGATAGAAATGGATGCGAAGGTAATTATACAAATGTTACATAAGGGACATAAAGGATCTTCCCAGACCCGATACTTGCTGTCTTTTATCCGCCAATGCTTGAGTGGCATCCCCTATAGGATTTCACATATCCATTGTGAAGGTAATCAAGTTGCTAACTGTCTCTCCAACAAAGGGCATACACACCAAAACCTACAGGTATTGTCATAAGCCAAAGGTGAACTCAGAGGTATGATTAGATTAGATAAAAGTAATTTACCTTATGTTCGTTTTAGATAAATGTAAAGGAGTAGTACTCCTAATTTATTTTGGTTCTTATTATTTTTCTTTTCTTGATAATTCAAGCTCTTGTAAAATGAAAGTGTTGAAATTTTATGATTGCATTAAAAAATATGCACATAAAATGATACCTTCCTACCTAGGTACCCTTCCAAATTCTCTTCGATCTCATGTAACTCTGGAGGTTTAGTTTATGTCCCCCTCCATATTGTACTTAATTTTTTCATTTATTAATAAAATGATTACAAGGTAGCTAGGCCCTGCGGGAATTTTCAGCATAACAAAAATGTTTATGTAAAGCCCGACCTTATAAAATACTTGTCATGACATACATGTGATGGATAACATGTTTATATGCTAGGAGAGTCCCGAAAAATTTACAAAAAAAGTCGGTATTGTACCTAGAGGTACAACAAAGTTGGTTTAAACCTCGAACTAGATCAAATAGAGATTTTAGGGTAAAATTGAAAATTTTACAGTCCAGGAATGATTTAAAATGGTGATTTGGAGTTCGAGAATCAATTTGGAGTCAAACCAAAAATTTTACTATCTAGGGGTAGAATGGTAATTTTGCCACTCGAGGACAAGATGAGAATTTTTTTTAAAAGATTTTGATCATATTTGACTTATTGGAGTATGATTTGAGGTTGAGAAGTGAAAAATTGTAATCTTGGTATTTTTTTTTTGGAGTATAAGGGCAAAAAAGGTAATTTTACCGCCTTGGGGGCAAATCGATAAATTTTCACCCCCGACACTGGTCAAGACCAAGGGATTTTATTCATCATGGAAATGGATAAACATGAGAAATGTGTGGTGGAGAATTAAAGAATTAAAAGTCAAATATTTAAAATTTGAACCAATAAGGAAATGTCATGTGTCATGCTTTTATTATTTTATTGTTTCTTTATAAAAAGGCATAAAAACCAGCTCATTTCTCCCATAATGGTCGGCCAAACTAGAAGAGAAGAGAAACCAAGGACGAACAAACCCTAGGTGGGAAAAATCAAAGAGAAAGTGTTGGAATTCAAGGATTTGATCAAGCAAAGGTAAAATTTCTTTGATTTTGCTAGTGATTTACCTTACCCATGCATTTCTCCTTAATTTCGATGGTTGGATTGTATGTTTTCATGGGGAAATCATGGCTGGCCGAATGGGTTTGGTGAGAGAAATGATGTTGAAATTGTTTGATTTTGAGTTATGTTGGTGTTTAGAATTAGTTAAGCATGTTTAGAAACAAAACAACAAGAAAAGAATCCTTTTTCCCCATGAACCTTCAATGGCCGAACCCTATGTGAAGTGTAGAAGTAATGAATTGATTTTGTGATCAAGTGAATTGGTTGAAAAATTGATGAAATGATGATTTATAGTGAGAAAATGGAATGGAAAAATTTTTAGTGATAGTGCACCACAATGGCCGAAATTTTCAAGAAGAATTGTGAAGGTTGTTAGGCTGAATTTTAGATTATTGGAATTGTATCTAGTGAATTGAAAAATTAGAAATGAAATGGAGCAATTTAGAGTCAAATCGGACACAATTGTCATTTAGTCGGGTAACAGGCCGAATTAGGTCAGCACCGTATTTAAGCGGTAGTCGGATAAGTTGCATATCATATCATGCATATACATCGAGCCTGAATTGATTTTATAATGGTCAAGCATTAATGTGGTGAATTATGTATTGTACATTGTGGATAGGTGGTGAGCAAATTACACTGGTAAAAGTACAAAAATTGTACTTGAAGACTGGGGTTAGGAGTACATCGACTCCTAGAACTGTGAGTAAACTTATTATCGTCTTAATTATCTAGAGTAGTTTTATACAATTGTGTGATTTTACAGAAAATGGGTTTAAATGGTAAATTGCTATGTTTTAGGAGAAATTGTGATTTTATAAAATGATTTTATAAATTTTCTGGAAATTGAATACTGATTTTGAAAATAGAGTAATTGGAGACCCTTGATGTGTTGTAAATTTATGATTTGAATTGATGGCTTAGGTTAATATGTTGGCATGACTGGCTGGGTTGTGTTTTTGGTGAACTGTATGAATTGTTCTGTTTTACATTTACAGGCTAGGTAGTATAATATTAGTCAAGTCATGCTATCAAAATTTTATGGTATGGTGGGTATTGCTTGCTGCAATGGGCTGGGTTCTGTGGACTAGCCTATTAGAATGGCACGAAATCTTGACGTATTTTACCTCGGTTGGAGAGGCGAGTAGGGTAACTCCTGAGGTATAACTTTTAGAGTTCACTTCACGCCAAACCACCACATGAGGGCGAACTCAGCCAACGCCAAGGAACGACTATGTTTTCTAAATAAAAACATGATTTATGAGTATATAACTTTTTAATAGCCTTGGCAAACTCGGTATGGGATAGCCCTCAGTCAAGGTATCCCTAATAACTGAGTATGAGAATAACTTTTGGCATGAGCCAAGTTTTAAGAAATTCAGAAGCCATGTTAATTACTCTATTTATATAAATTAATTTTATTTGGTTGAAACAAATTGAAAGGTGATGAATTTCAGTATGTTAATTGTTTTATCTATCTCCATTTACTCACCTTTAGATAGTTTAGATGGTGTCTGTTTACTCACTGGGATTTTATAATCTCACCACCCTCATTTTCTCACATTTCAGGATCGAGGAATTCCATATTTAGCTGACTTTGACAAGGACTTTCATTTGGACTTGAATCGGCAAAAGCTGTAGGTTTTCAGCTTTCGATGCATTTTGGTTAGATGTGGGCCCACGTCTCACTGTAAAAGTAATTTTTTGCTTTGGTTATTTGCTTTATAGTATATATGAATATAATTAACTTTTACGCTATAAGAATTATTTACCGATAGCTTTATAAAAATTATTTTACAAGAAAATGGTTTATTTTATTGAATATTTTTATTATATTCAAATGGTCAAATTTTCACTTCAAATGAACGTTTTAGATACTTAATTTGTTTTTAAATCACTAAATATATATTTTTTGCTTACCTACTACATTTTTAGCAAGTTTTAAAATTTTTGACAAAAAATGACGAAAATGTCCCTGTAAGCCAAAAAACAATATGTTATGTTCTGATTTCGAAATAACTCGTAATCTTTCGAATTACAATATTTGATAACTATTGCTCATCGGGGAAGTGCAAAAGCTAATACGAGAGCCTTGCGAGGTTTCGATCGGCATTCGGGGTGAAGAATGTCTGTCGAGGCTTCGCGGCGATTGTCACAGGCCTGATGGGGAGTTCTGAGTTTCGACAGTTTAGGAGTTGTAGAAGGTGAAAAGAATATTTAGAATAAAATAATATTTTTAAACAAAATAATATTAAAATAATACTAATTTATTAAAGACCGAATTTAATCATGTTTTCGTGAAGGAAGTGTTAATTGGTTAAGTTTGGCCAAAATGAGGGAGAGTAAAGAAAATAAAAAAATTATAATAGTAAACTAAAGACTAGGTGGGACCATGCTTAAACTAATGAAATAAATAAAAGGAATGAAAAGTAAAGCATGCTTAAATGACCAATAAAAAGTGACCTTAATAACAAAGACTAAAGAAGAGAATTTACATGCAAAGGTTAATATTTTCTCTAAGAATAAATTGTGAGAAATAACATTCTTAATAAGCTCAATTCAAAAATGCCCTTTATTATAATTTTAACTATTTTTACCTAATTTTTTACATGACTTGAGAACAATACCGTTTAAACAATTTTTTACAAATTAAATGGTTCCGGTTTTCTCTATCTCATCATCTAGACAAAAAGTCCAAAAGTAAATCCTTATTTCTCTCTCTTACTGAATATTATCTATCTCGCCATCCCAAAAAGTGGAGATGACATCAAGGTATGTGTTTTAAGCTTTTAGGTTTATTGGTTTATATTCATATAATAGAACCTCGAAGTTAAGGAATTGAAATTGATTAAACATATTTGTAAATTAAAACATTGTATAACTTTGGCAACTTAAATCTGGCTGCCAGCAAGTAAATCAATTAGTTATTAGGTATTGTGAGACTGGTTTTTAAGCCTTGCGTACTAATTTTTAGGCATTATAAGATTGGCTTTAGGCATTATTTGACTTAGGCATTGCAAGACTAGCTTTTAGGCATTGCGTGACTTAATCATTACATCTCTGGAACTTAGGCATTACATATGTGGAACTTGGGCATTACGTGACTGGTTTTAGGTATTTCTTGACTAGTTTTTAAGCATTGCATGATTGTTTTTAGGCATAGGCATTGCGTGACTACGTTATAGGTATTGCATGACTGATTTTTAGCATGATGTGACTTACTCACTACGTGTCTGGTTTTTAGGGTACTTAGGCATTACGTGACTAAGCTGTAGGCATTACATGACTAATTTTTAGGCATTATATGTCTGATTGTAGGCATTATGTGACTTAGGCATTATGCAACTAAGTTGTAGGCATTACGTGACTGGTTTTTTAGACGTTGCAGGACATGTTTTTGATAAATTAATTGATTGTGACACTTATTTTTTTGTTAAATTAGCAACGTGCCAAATGTGAATCTTGTCATTACATATGATAGTCATTGGGTCAATGTCACTTACAAGGATGGTGAGACACGAGTGAGGGGTGTTGGAAGTGATTTTTCGTTTTCGGGCCTGATAAAGCTGGTTGAAGATGTTGTTGGGGTAAACTCACTGTTGTTGATTTCTCATATAAATGCACGTATCATTAACAAGTAATTTAGTGATAAAGTGGAGTATCGTTTCCACAGAGAATTGTTTTAATTCCTATAGTTAAGTACTAAAATTGACACACCCTAATCTTATCCAAGCAATTAAAATTAAAATTAAAACTAATAAACTAAAAATAAAACTAATCTAAAATTTATTAGCAAGTTTATTAAATTCCAGTGACTACTATACCTAAGATTATGATATACCTCAATACTTCATCTAATTATTGTCTCTCTCTCTTAACTTAGCTTAATGGATTAAATTGCTAATCTAGTGTCTTAAATTATTTACAAGTCTCTGTCGAGTTTCTCATAAAAATATCTTTCCAAATTAATTTACTATATGTCTATGCAAATTAAATTAAAGATAGATTCATTAAGTTCGTGCTAATCCTGGTTACTTATGACTTATAGGTGTATGTCTACCCTATATGCAAATCAAACCACCTAATCAACTAAATGCATTCAATCATACGTTATTCTATTCAAGGTCTACCTAAATCTCCTTTGTCAATGTTTAACTTAAATTTTCAATTTAATCTAATTGGTGGCCAATCAACTAGAAGTATTAAGAACAAAATAGAATAAACAACTAAAATACATTAAACATAAGCAAAAGAGAGATAAATGAATTAGCTTACGTATTGAGTTCAATCATAATCTTAAATAAATAATTTAGTTCTTTATCAAGTCATACATCATTATCAAATAAAGTTTAATCATTAAAAATAAAACCAAGAAAATAAGAGAATAACAACAAGATAGAAAAAACCAAGAATTGTAATCTTGATCTCCAAATCTCCTTAAATCCATCAAATTCTTTTCAGCTTCAATGACTTTGCAGCTTGATTCTTAGCTTTCAATCCGGTGTTTCATTCCTTTTATAAAAGTCCTCCGAAATATTGTTTTAATAAGGCTTTGAAGTTAGGTCAAGTTGAGTGAAAAAAGAAGTCAATTTTAGTTGGGATTTCTTCATCAGACTACGTGGGCCATAGCTTTGACCAATTAATTAGCAGAAATCGTAATTGCTCTAGGACTGCTGCAGTGCTTCAAATTCAACAAGATTTTTAACCACATTCCTTTTCATATTAGGAAAAGTGGTAAACATAAAAGTTGTATATTTTCCTCTTAGCTTTCCAATGGTCTAAGAATCATCTCATTTGAAGTTTTGTAGAGAGAGTTATGATCAAAATACCAAAATATATGCAATAAAGGTCTACACCTTGAAATTGCTCTCCTCCTTCCATTAAAATTCTTCCTTCATTAAACATCTACAAAAGCTCAATTAAATCAACAACAACCTATCATAATCACATTAACATGAAATTAAGCGTAAAATTAACTAAGATTAGATTGACTCACCTAAATTAACTAATTTAAATTTATTTAAATAAAACTTACTAATTTTTATGCATTACAACAAGAATTAAGCTAAATTACTAGCAAAATAAAGTCTAAATAACTCTATAAGAGTTATCACTCACAAAATTAGGAAATCGAGCTCTATGCATTGCTGAGTCATGCCGCAGAGGTTTCATGCCCAATTATCAAGGACGATGAAAATTTACCAAATATTCTACAAGATGAGAGGACAGTTATAGTGTTTGTGACTGTTAAGGAACGACGTGCAAATGTTATGCCACTGAACAAGCTTTCCAACATAACTCTCAAATAGATAACCACCAATAATGCAACTTTTGACCTTTTTTGTACACATTGCAATTGACAAATAGCTTTATGGAATACTTATTTAAAGTTAGCACCATATGATTATTAAAATGTAGATATATTTCGATGAACATGTTTTGCCTATATTACATGAGCGTATAACACAAGCATACTCTAGTATATTCTAAAACAGTCCTTAAGTAGTATTGGTACTCAAAGTTAAGATCTCTTATTATTCGAGTTACCTTAAATTGATTAAACCAACTTTGATATCTTCAACTATATTCTCTATTAAAAATGGATTCTACAATTAGCAATTTCATTATTTTAACTAATGAGAAAAATTATTTTGTAAATGGTCTTTTGAAATTATTTATGTTGAGAATTTAGATTCAAATTAATATTTTATTATTGATGAGAAATTATTTAAAGATTTTGTGGCCATTATTATTTATTATTAACAAATAGAACGATTTAGTATATCCTCTTTTGATACCATTGATGACATAATACTCGACTGAAATATTGAGAAATTTCAAACAATAGCAAAATGTATAAATTGATATCTAGAAACAAAATGTCCAATTCAACCATATGGTATTTAACCTTAAAAAATTGAATAATTATTTCAATTTTCCACATGACAACCCATGATTAGTACATTATTAAAAAATTAAATTAATTTTTTCATCAAGACAAATTAATATATATATATATAAGAGAAAATTGTGAAAATAACCCTCCTCGTAAGCCCAATTTAACAATGTCCTTCATCATAATTTTAACTATTTTTAACCAATTTTTAGCATGACTGAACAACAATGCCCTTTAAACAATTTCAGACCAATTAAAATGATTTCTGTTTTCTCTATCCTGCCATTTAGACAAAAATTTTCAAATTAAATCTTGATTTCTCTCTCTTGCCAAATACTTTCTATCTCGTCATCCAACTCTCTCTCGCCATCCTAAATAGCAAAAATGATATCAAGGTATATGTTTTAAGTTCTTAAGTTTATTGGTTTATATTCATCAAATCCTAAAGTTGAGGGGTTGAAATTGATTAGATATATCTGTAAATTAGAACACTACATGACTTTGGCAATTTAACCTAACTGCGAGTAGGCAAATCAATTAGTTATTAGACATTGCATTACTAGTTTTAGGCATTGTGTCACTATTTTTTAGGCATTGCGTGACTTAATCATTGCATCTTGGGTTTTTAGGTATTGCGTAACTTAGGTATTGCATGACTTAGACATTGTGTGATTGGTTTTTAGGCATTGCATGACTAATTTTTAGGTAATTCTTAAGTCACACAATGCTTAAAGACTAGTCATGCAATGCCCTATCAATCAGTCATGCAATACCTAAAAATCAGTCACACAATGCCCTATCAACTAGTTACACAATGTCTAAAAATTAATAATATAATGCCCAAAAACTAGTCACGTAATAACTAAAAATTAGTTACACAATACCTAAAAGCCATCAAAATTACCAAATTTTATTTAACAAAATCAACAACTTCAAACAACACACTATATTCCATTTAATAACATAATCAATAAATATGCTTACTTGACGAAGAATGCTCAAAATGCTCAAAGGTTTTTCTTCGTATATAAAAAATACTCCAAAATGCTTAATATGCTTAAAACCCTCAAAGATTTTTCTTTGTATATCAAAACCTACTCCAAAATGCTCAAAAAACTCAAATATTTTTCTTCATGTATCAAAAACCACTCTAAAATGCTCGAAACGCTTAAAGGTTTTTCTTTCTAGCGAAGAATACTCCGAAAATGAATAGTCTGGCAAATAAAACTCAAAAGATATGAGTTGGTTTGAGGCGTGGATCGAAACATATGGGTTAATTTTATTAAGAGTAATTTTATCCAAAATTAATTTCTCTTAACTAAACTTAGTTAAAATTATAAATAGAGTTATTTAAAAAAACTCCTTATGTATGAAGGGTATTTTTGAAAAGAACTCTATATAAAATGTTAGTCACTGTGATGGTTAAAACTAAAACAATATATTTTGCTACATTTATGTTAAGATTGACGATCTCTTTGTTAGATACCTTGGAGTCTCTCTTGTTGAAAGAATAACAAGGAAATTAAATGGGAGCAACATCATTAGAAATTTCTTTAAAAGCACTTATATAGCCAATCATAACTTTAAAATCTTTGCTTTTTAAAAAAAAAAATTAAATCTTTATGGTTATGACAGTTCATCTTCTAATTTAAATAATATTAGTCAAAATACCTCATAAATCCTTGTACTCTAACGTTTTCATCAATTTAGTCATTCTATTTCAAAATTAATCAACTTAGTCTCTATATTCTAAGATTTTGTACAATTAAATCCCTTTACTTAACTCTATCCAAATTGAATGTTAGTAGTACTAACGTAACGTTGACGTGTCAAAGCAAAAAAAAATTTTGTCATATAAGTTTCTATGTACACGTCAAAGGTTCTATTTTAGTAATTAAAAAATATAAACTTTCCATGTGTACAAAACATGTACAAACTAATTATATTGCTTAATTACAAAAAGATGAAGTTAATTACCAAACTTTAACTATAGAATTACAATTATAAATATTACAATTATATTTAGTTTCAATTCCATATTCCTAGACATGCTTTGGCTGCTCTTGCTAGGATGGCCATTTCGTATAGATTCCCTATCACTTGCAAACTTTGAAATGCTGAATTGTAGTGGAACAAGGAAGACCTCAAGAGAAAGGCTCTCACTTGTGGGAGTTGGAGTGCTTATCTTTATTGCTTATGGAGGGAAACAATAGCCCAATCTGGACTTGTATCAAGACAAAAGCCCATGAAGTAAGAAAAAAACACCCAACATCCCAAAAGACTAAGCAAGATAGAGATACATGCCAGGTGTGGCCAGCAACATGTATAATGCCAAGGGCTCGCTTTGTTTGTACTTATGGACTTATGTTGCATATAAGAAGTAGTTATCTCCTTTCCTTAATCCAGACTTGAACTTTCAATTTTTCAGCCCAAACCTTATGCTTTAACCATTTAAAGACGTTAAGGACTTACCCTTTCGATAGTAAAAGGTTGTAAAAGCTATAGATAAACAGTGTGACTTGGATTTTTTTTTTTTTTGAAATTTGAAAACAGAAAATTTTGAATTTTATTTTTTAAAGTAAAAGATCATATACTAATTGATAAGTTAAATACTCAAATACGTACAATGTGACTTAATTTGTGACAAATGGTGGAACCTTTGTTGCTTGAAGAAAATTATAGTTATCATGCTACATTGCTTGCTTACGTAGAAAGTTTAAAGTTTAGTTGAGATTTATTTTTGTTATTATCTAAGCTAAAAGATTTTCTCTGTCCTTCCCATATTATTAAATTGATCTTTTTTTTTTAAATTCTTCAACTCAATTAAAAATCACCTCTTTATCGCTTTTATAATTTAGGAGAGAGTAGAGTTAATTAAATGAATGAACACTAAATGTTGATAAATTCTGATAAATTATTATTTGTCTAACTAAATCACTAAAGTTTGCCAGCAAGATCAAAATTGATAAAGTCAGATAAATGGCATGGTTACCACATAAATTACAATCAGAAATTTTAGACTTTTCGAAATCATCTTCATCCAAAAAATAAAAATTATATTCCGTGAAAAGAAGAGGAAAATAGGAAAAAAAATAATACGAATTTCAATTATTATGTTGATTTATGTGACAGGCACATCATTTTTCTATCACTTGATTGAATAAAATTTGTTAATTAAGGTGATCTCAAATATGGTAGAACTGGCAAATTTAGTGACCTATTTGGGACATTAAAATTCAATAACCAAACATAAACTTTGTGGAAGTTTAATAATCGTCCTACTAATTTACTTTTTTTATTTTTTTTTAATTTGGTATTCCTTATTTAGAGAGTAAGATTTGAATCTCCTCTCTTTCAATTATAAATAAAAAAAATTATTAAACAAATATTTTAAAACCAGCACGTAATTAATAAACAACAAACAGATAAAATAGAACAGAAGCCTCCTTTTCATGCCATTGATGAACACTGTATTGGACTGAAACATGGACAAACTGACGACAGAGATAAAAAGCCGAATTAGAGTATAAATAATGACATTCTTTGGCAAATCAGCACCAACTTTGAGAGGACAAGATATGGAGTAGAAAGCCGAATCTGAAGTTGGAAACGAGGTTTGGGCATGGGTTGTGGGATATGAGTGGGAGAGTTGTGTGGAATTTAGCGATAAAAGAAATGCATCAGGGACACCTTTCCCTTTCCATCTTTTCTCACAAGTATTTCTCTATCGTATCATGTGTAGTGTTACAACTTGTCCATAAGCTATGCTACATCCGACACTAAATCCTTTAAATTAATGCCAATCAAATTACATATAATTATATCAAAATTATTAATGTAGTGACGGCTTTGCTTCTAGAATAACTCTATTTTATTTTATACTCGGAGGATAGTTCATAACTATTTACCATTAGTATGAGAATAAATGAATAACAGCATTTATTTTTTTTATTAATCAAACAATCAAATAGAAGACATTTCAACATTTTTCTAGTTTTTCCTTTTTATTATTACTCATATATATATATATATATATATATTTCGTGAAAACAAATTAAACTCTATTTTTGTTTTCTTTTTAATTATATTAATTTCAAATCGGAAGAAATTCATAGTGTCATATTTCCTCATCGCAAAACTAAATTAGAATATTTTCAAATTAATTTTTGAATAAATTTCACTTATCTCTTTTATGATTTTAACTTTTTCAATATTATATTATGTGATTTCTTTTTTTTTTTTCAATTTGTATTCTATGGATTTAATTTTTTTTAATTAATACCCTATGTATAACTTTTGTTCTCATAAGGAATTAGGCTATTAATTTTGCATAATAAAATTACAAAAGTACCGAATACAAAGTTAACTTCTTTGTTCACATTTTAATATATTTTTATAATTTTATTAAGCAAAATTAACAACTTAATCCCTTTTAAAAAACAAAAATTAGACAAAGCTCGAATCTCGTTTCTTCAAATTAAAAAAAAAAACACATAAGTGTAATTGAAATGCCTTTCAATCATTTAATGCATTAAAAAAGAAAAGCATTTCTTGTATATTAGAAAAGGTAATCATTATGTCATGTAAGTCAATGACATTGGCCAATAAAAAATGGAGATTTATTTACTTCTTACTTTGATAACAAAGGTATAAATGTGTATGATAGGAAACGTTTTAGAGACTCTTTTACTAGCATTTTCCCATAAAATTAAGGAAAGAAGAAGATGCATTGTATGCAGGTATGTATATTTAATTGGTTTAGGTATAACAAAATGGGGTGTCCTTCTCAATCATGTTTTTACCTTACCGACCAACAATCCCATGTGCAACACGCGGATTGCGGTGGCCCTTTTCCACTACTTTGCCCATCCATCTACTTTCATCCTTTCATCTCAGCCGTTCAATTAATTCAAATAAATATCCTCTTCTGTTGTGCTGGCGACTTTGGGTTTGTTCGGGTCAATAATTCTCACGTGAATGGGACCCACCATTACAATTAAATTAACCTCCTGTGTTCTTCTTTAATTTCCACGTCTTTATACTATAGTTTTCAAACCACATTGATCCAAATATTAAGAAAATCAATTTTATATTTTTTAAATTAAAAAAATTTAAATCTTATTCTTTAAATAAAAAATTATATATTAATTAATAAATTAAATATTCAAGCGTAAATTAATTATACATTATGATCAAAAGACGAATCATTTCTCGATCAATTTTATTTTTTTATTTTATATTTTAGACTCTTGTACAAAATAAGGAAGATAAACATTTCATAAAACATAAAAGCTTATAAAATTTGAAAGAATATCGTCACGTTAATATTAAAAAATTCAAATAACTAAGCAACAAGTCAAGCCTCCTTGACCCGAAATTAACTAAAGTGCGATGTCAATATATCAATTATTATTTTAAGAATATCCGATAAAATTAAAAGGATATTAAAAAGATTATATTACTTAAATACTCCTTACCAAGACAATGATAATTTTGAAAATTGAACAATAGTAATGAACAAGTTAAAAAAAAAGTTTTACCTCTCAGTCTAATTGAATGAATACACGGCAGGTTTTAAATGGTAACTTAAGGAACCGTAAAACTTATGACAGCAAAGTCAAACGGTCAACAAAAGGGGGACACGGTTTACAGGTCTACCAAGAGCCGACAAGGATGGTTGACCCACCTGCCCCGCGCAGGCTGTACAGTATTTATCAATACGCATATTTCTATCAAAGTTCTTGCTTCGGATAGACCTAACCTTATCCTCGTCGCCCGAACCTAACAGGTCAGGTCAGCCCGCCCTATATAACGGCCCTTCTTCTATCTTCTTCGCTTTTAAGCTGAAGCTTTTACGAAGTTCATCAGAAATTTGGTAGAATTTTCTGTTACGCTGCTCAAAGGTACTTATTAAATTAAATCTCTCAAAATTTTGATCAGATTTTCACAGTTTTTAATATTCTTTGATCTGTTGTTTGGTTGGTAAGAAAGTGAAAGAAAAGGGCGAGAAAAGGAGTGCAAAATAAATGGAAATTTAGTTAAAGTTTAAGAAACGAGATGTGAGTTCTTCGTGTCCTTCGTTTCCTCTGTAAACAAACGGAAATGTGATCTTAAAGATCTTTGAGCTTACCCGATTCTGTTATTGCAATGTAATTTATGTCGTCAATAGATAGAGTGATAATTGGCAGTGATGATTTGAAACTATGATTGAGTAATTTGCTTGTTTGTTTGTTTGTCTTTTAATTTAATTTTGTGTTTTAATAAAGGAAGGGATTGATGTAGTCCTTTTCTTTTGTCGATCTTTGGATTACCTTTCTGGTATTTTGAGAAGTCATCTGATCGCTGAACTCTATAATGATTTTCAATGTTCAGAAAAGCTTTAGACTGAAATGACTATTGATAGCAGCTCTACTACAGAGATTGACTTTGTATTTGTTAGAGTAAATGATTATTAGATGATAATACAGTCTACTTTTGGAAATGTTACAGATATGTAGGAAAGTGGTTTGTTATTCTTATTATCAATGATCTGATTTTCATATATTTTGCATTCCAACCGGTCATGAATGATCAGATCTATCTAAATTACTTATTGAAATCAGTTGTGAAGTCAGAGGGGGATAAAAGGCTTCATTTTGATTATTTAAGCTAATGTGGTTTTGTTGTTTAACATGGCAGAGTCAAGTTAAGTAGTTAGGAGTGTGTAGATCTTGAATTGTTTTAATCATAGAAAATCTGGACTTCTCATTATCTTTTTGTTGTTTTTTTAAAACTTTAATTATCTGCTCATTTGTTGATTTCGTTTAAATTGTTGTATATTTACAGTACGGAATCCAACGGATAAGTAAACAGGATTGAAAGAATGGCCCTAGTTGCGGGAGGAAGATCAACATTGAACCCCAATGCCCCTCTGTTTATTCCTGCTGTTTATCGCCAAGTGGAGGATTTCTCACCAGAATGGTGGCAACTGGTTACAACATCAACATGGTACCGAGACTATTGGCTCAGCCAGCATCAAGATGAGGATGGTTTCTATGACAATGCCGAAGATGATGGCTTTGATGGCAATGACATTGCTGATTTGCTTCCAGATACCTTTGATCTTGTTGCTGATGAAGATCTCTCTGGTATGGATCTTCAGTTTGAAGAGTTCATCCAGTCTTACGAGAATGAAATGGAAAGCGCATCACCACCTTTACCGTCTAATGGAGGTATGAATAAGCTTTGGAAATAGAGAATTAGGTGCATTTTCCATTTTTAACAATGTTAATGATTCTCTTCAGGAGCAAAGAAAATGTGGTGAACTTATATTTTATTGTTTTGTTGAATAAAATAGGGCTTGAGAAGGATACTGAAACTTTGATGAAGAATCTGAGTTTGTTGCAATCAAGTCCTAGGTCTTCATCAGTGCCAGCAAAATATGCTGAGAAGCCAGCCAAGACTGTGAACCCTAAATACAGCCCCCGTTGCATCCAGCAGCCCCGCTGAAAGGGTCTCTATACCATGCAGGTTACAATCAGTCAAGAACCTCCGTAGTATAGTCTGCAGTTAGTATAATTGTAACATCTGTAAAGAGCAAGGGTGTAACTCTTGTGTCAATCTTTGTTCATTATCAATCCTTGTTCATTCTCATGTATTTGCTTTTAGTTAACAGAAAATGAAAGAACAAAAGTGTAAAAAAAATAATAATAATAATTGTAAAATTTTAGAAAAAAAATAGAATTTATCTTTCTTTATCTCTCACTGAATCTCTTTATGTATTTATTGTGCAATCTGTGCCCATATGAATGGAAAGGAAACAGCAAAACTTGTCTTAAAGACTGCTAAGAAACAAGTTAGATACACAGATTGCATAAATCTCATAACACAGAATCAATCATATGCTACATTGAACGCTTGATATACTTCTTTCTAATATTAAAATCAGATCCAATCAAAAACTCTTCTTTCAATTAGGGGATCAATACATTTCTGTACACTCTCTGTAGCTAAACCTAGTAAACTTGAGTTGAGATAAGCCAGGATTGAATTCCCGTCTGTATCATGTCACTGACAAGACTATAAAGGCTTTGTACTATAACTAATCCACTTCAAGCAGAAACCTCAGAAAGGTAGTCTGTACTTTGCTCAATTTTTTTTTTCCTTTTCTGGGACTCAAGTTTACTTTGGTTGCCAATGGCATCAGATATCGCTTTTGGTAGCCAAAACCCAGGTCTTTCAAGAAATGGTGCTCTGTCAAGAACTAATGGCTCTCTCAAGGTTATCTCAATGCCATCATATGTCCATAATGCCAATGTTGCTTCACCCTTGAGGCCCAAGGAGAACCAACCTAAGCCAGCTGCTGCAATGTCGATGCTGTTCGCATCCCAACTACTTCCAGACACTTTAACTTCCCTTTCTTCCCATTTGCCTAATTCAGATGCTCGGTCTTCACCGATGGGTGGCTGAAGAATAAGTAAAATACAGTCATATTAGGGTTTTTTTCATGTCATAACTGTAGTTGTATAGAAAAATTCTGTTAAAAAGGAAAAGGTCATCTCCATAGCAATAAATTTGTATTTTAAGTCACAAAAATTTCTCTCAAGTAAAACTACAGAGAAAAATAACACGAATAATTGCTTAAACTGGGCACAAGTTTCCCAGTAATCTCGTACTGCAATCAAGGTCTTCTGTTGGACACACAAGGTAAATCCCAAAATACCCTTCTCTCCTTAAAAGTGAAATTTCCTTAATCTTGGTTTTCAGATAAACCAGCCTTCAGGAAATTAATCTGACCACTTTCCCCCATCTAGCCCACAAAACACCCCTTCGGAGCTGCTCCTACCTTGGTTTTCAAGCCTTTAGAAAGTCTTTGTTTTCTATTGAAAAAAGAATTCACTAAAAGGCCACTAATCCCATCCAACTTGCAAAATGTTTTCCCTTACTTTCCAGGAAAACAAAGACACTAGAAGCACAAACGAAGACCAAATATTTCCTTACTGATATTCTTCCACTTCCCTTTAATGATGACACTAGTTCAAGTTCTTTAAACACCATATAGAATGAGTTCAGCTCCTTAAAAACAATTCAAGAGTCTAGTGGTTTAGAATCGCATATTAGCAGCAGTTAGTGCAACACAACAATCAATACAAGTGGAAAAAGAACTCAGAAACAATCACCAAGTGAAAGGTCTGTGATAACCCGATTAGCATAATATAGAACACTAAATACCAAAGAGAATGAGATAAAATTAAACAACAATATTTGTGCATATAAATTTTAAGAACATTTTTCCAAACAAAATTTACCTGCAACCTGATACCAACATGTTTCTTCTGTATTTCATCAGCATTTTCTACCTTCCCCAAGTGTAGAGAAATATTTGGTGATGCCCAAATTGTAACATAAATTGTCTCCACTGAAGCATGATTAAGATCTAGCCTCATCAACCCACCAACATGGACAGCCTGCCCCACCTGCAAACTTTCAAAGATCTGAAGCATTAGACTTAACAATGTCCCAAATTTAGTTGCATCACTACCTTAAAATATTACAAGCTTGAGACAACAAAAGAGTAGAAATTTCATTATTGTAGACAACAATCAATTAAAGCTAAGATTTAAAAAAAGAGGTGAACACCCAAAATTCAAGGATATCCTAATTCTTCTTTTATATAACATTAAAATTTTCTGCATAGATTGACACTGTTCAGCTAAGGAAGTTCAGGCGCAAGTGACCTAAGTACAGCGGCAAAACAATTGTAAAATCTATTAGAATTATCTAGAGTCCTTCTCCCCTGCTTCATTCTCTTACAAGCATATGCATCAAAAGATTTGAATAACTGATTGCTGCCCATCAAGAGGTATATAGACTCTGGCACTAGATTTGGCCCCTCAAACAAATTATGCTGTCCATCTTATAACGTTATTTCATCTTGCTATAAATTAGCATGGTAGAAGTTAAATTTAAGTGCATTTAAATAAAGGTGAGGATAGTGCCGAACGAAGGAAAAATGAGGGAGATTGAGACACATTTCAGGTATTTGGACATGAAAAGAATGTCGGCAAATTCCTTATAAGAGTAAATGATTTGGCCTGTCAAACAGATTATAATGTCCATCTTATAAGACTAATTTCATCTTGTTGTGAACCAGCATGATAGAAAGTTAGAAATGAGCACATTTGGGAAAAGGTGAGCACAATGGTGATAGTTGGAGGAAACTTGCCTTCACTCTGTATGTCCGAGGTTTTAGCTCCTTTCTTATTTCAACCATCTTCTGCTCATCTCTATTTAATCTCATAGACATTAGATATGGATGTAGGAGCCCCGGAGTGTCATACATTTTTGCCTTGGCTGACAAAATCCCCCCAATTCGCAAAATCCCAAGAGTTGTCCCAGGAACAGGAGCTTCTGTAAGCCTTGTCGTGTTTGCCTTTTCCTTCTTTGCAAATGCATTGATTAGAGTAGACTTCCCTGCATTTTGAGCCCCAATAACCCACACGTTACCTCGGGGACCTGCTAACTCCTTTATGAATGACAACAAATTCTTTACACCCAAATCCTTACGGGAACTTACCAAATATACCCCATTAAGCTTGGGTGCTCCTCCAGCCTTGGCTCGGTGCCTAACCCATCTGTCTAACCTAGTAGGTGAGATTTGTGACGGGAGAAGATCAACCTTTGTAGCCACAAGAACAAGTTTTGGCAACTTTTTGGAAAGTTTGGAGTCAGTTTGGCCCTCTTCCAACAACTTGAACAATGACTTTGCAGCCCGTTTCGGGAAGGAACCGTCAAAATCAACACAATCAACAACCATAACAACAACAGTAGCACCAGCATTGCCAGTAGGCTTTATTAACCTAGTTGTAATTAATCTATCAAAGTCAAAATCAGGTATCAAGTTTTCAGTAGATTGGTTCTTCACCTGCCCATGATGCCTTAAAGAATGACATCGTGCACAGACAGTCACCTCCTCTTCATCCTTTGCTTCCCTAGCCATCCTTTTCCTTACTGCTTTCGACAATCTCTTCCTTTTACCCTTCTCCATATTCTCTTCTGTAATATTACCATACCCAACAGTCGCTGGAGCAAAACCATCAAACTCTAAATCATCCCCTCCTTTTATAAACTTAGCTTCCCATTCATCAGAATCCCAATCAAACTCATCCCCCTCTCCCAAGTTATCTTCTTTTGCGTCATTTCCCTCAATGTCATCCACAAAATCCTCTTCTTCTTCTTCTTCTTCTTCAACATCATCATCCAACCCTTCAAGTTCATCCCCAAAGTACTCCAGCAAGTCATCTTCATCCTCGTTCGCTGCTACTTTCCTGCCAAAAACCTTCCTTTCCTGATAATAGCCCGGAAGATTTGGGTCCTTATCTTGCATAAAAATCCCACAACCAGGACAGATAGGCCCATAGTTCTGATCCCCATCTCTTCCCTCACTCGAAACCGGATTGTTTCCTCTTCTAGGTGAGACTTTACCATGAATTTTCTCTGTTGTTTGATTAGAAGATTGGTTCTTTACTGCTAAACTAATGGTTGAAACTTTATTTTGTTTGTTATTCTTGTCACCCAATCCTGTAAAAGTAGTGTTTTTGCAAATGGGTTTTATACTATGCATATGAAAGTGAAAGAGAGTAAAGGAATAAAAAAGAAAAACACTGAAATAGCGAATAGCAAAGCAAGTTACCAGGGAAGAAACAAATAGTTGCTTCTGGGTTTTCCTGTGTATTTCCTCTGGTGTTGTGAAACAGCTTGGGGCTCAGCTTGACTATTGTTGCTGATAAGAGAAATGCCATTTTTTCAACATACCAAGACTTCAAACTTTGGTGTAAATCAAAGCTGGAAAACAGAAATAGCAGCAGCGGATAAATCTCTCCTCATCAGGGCAAAACAGATAGTGTCACATTGGGCGTTGAGGCTTTGGAGAGGATATATTGCTAAATGCCAAAGCAGACTACTCACAAAATCAAAACAATTGGGCCTACTTCTTCAAGTGGGCTTATGATGGGCTAATATTTTAACCATGAGCCGGTCCAAGATTGTTTTTTGATGGATTTAATTCTTAAAACGACATGCTCCCATTCCTTCCCTGACGTGTGCAGGTCATGGAAATCCACGTGTACACCCTCGGATCAATACTTCTAGCTGACGTGTAAATTCAAATCCATGCAACACGCAACATTGTTACACGTGCCCTCCACACAAATCCCCACCCTAAACCCCTATAAAACCTCCATGGGAAGCCCTTCACTTGGTTGCTCACTGCCTCGATGCTAAAACCTTAGCCATGGCTTCTTGCGTTTCCAAGTCATGGTCTCTAGCCATGTCCTCAGACCACGTTTGGCGACCCCTTTGCTCTTCCCGCTACCCTTCTTTGTGTAATCTCAAGATCTCCTTATACCACTCAGTCCCATATCACCGCCTCTATGCTATTGGACTCTCCGCTTCCAAACGCGGCTTTAAACCCCCGTGAAAGCCACGTCTTGCCGTAGACAACCTCGTCTTTGCCATTGAATTATCCACCCCCACCACTAGATCAGCCCCTGTTATCACCATAGCAGAGCCAGCCAGCAAAATGATCAATAACGTCGTCCAAGGAAACCAAGTGTTTAAGTTCGATATCGGTGTGAATGATGACCGGCGTTTCCCGGGAGTGAAAGCTTTGGAAGAGACAACGATGAAGTGGAACGTTGTGTGAAGAGGATGGGAAGCAGTATTTACGATGATGGATTGGGAAGGAAAGATAAGTTGCACGGCAGAGGCGGTGCAGTGGTGGTTCTCGGAGGAGCTCCCGTCGCCGGGGTGTTGCTCAAGCGAGGTGGGAAGTGGGATCGTAGCGGATGTGAAGGTGGGTTTTGGTGGAAAGGGAGAGAGGGAGACAGATGGATGGTTTAAAGTGGAAAAATTGAGCGTAGGAATTTTGAGGCGCGCAGATTGGAGATATGTGAGCATTGATGATGGCCTTAGATATTTACAGCATTTTCTTCTGCCTTGCCATCATATGTAAATTTTATTATTATTATTATTTTCTTTAAATTGATACAATTATAAATACAATCAAATAGAACATGAAATTTAAAAATTCAAACTAAGTGATTAGAAAATTTTGTTATATTGTGTTATAGAGATCAGGTATACAAAATTGAAATAATTTTGAGAGAAAATAAATTAAAGTCAAAACCATCCCAACAATAAGAACTTGTGAGTTAATTTTTAGCGATGTAGAGCTCCATTCGATTAAAAAGATTTTAAGTTTGGTTCAAGTTCGGTCAAGTTTTAATATTTTGTGGTCAAATTTGATTTTCAAAATAAATAAATTATTTAAATTCAATTGTATTAATTAGAGTATTCTTTATAATTATAGAATACATTTGAGACATTCTATAATTTGATATTTTTATATTTTAAACATGATAATTTCAAATATTAGTATAAAATTTAAGATAAAATATTTAAATATATTTTATCAAAATGATATGGAGATTTATTAGTTTGAGAAATGAATGTTTTACTTCGAAAGAATGTTTGGACACATACTAACCATTGTTAAAGTTTTTGTCAATTTGTTAATGTAATAATTTTTTTGAATAATTTTATTTTTAAAAATGTAAAAAATTATAATATTATTTAAATATTTATTTTTTATTTTTAAATTTTTTATAAAACAACTTACTGTACGAGGTGATTGTCTGAAAAAGAAAAAAAACATAAGGTGAGTGTCAAAAAGAAAGAAAAGTTGAGGGAAAGAGGACATGGTCTTTTAGTTTTTTATTTTTTAAATAATTGAATTTGAGTGTTTATTTTTTAAATTAATGGATTTTGGCGTGGTTTTAATCAAAATTTGATAATATTTATATATTTTATCTTAAAATTTATATAGAAATTATCTTTTTAAATTTGAGAAAAGAATGTATGGAGATACATAGGGATGGATGGAAGGAAAATAAAAACTTTTTTATTCATATTTATTTGAAAGCATGCTGCAAATATTTGGCGCCAAAATAACGAGCTTCCCAAAATTTGTTCAAATTACCCAAAATGCCCTCGTTGCCTATTATTTATCTTCCCCAGCACGGCTCAAAAATGGAACTTAAAAAAAAAAAAAAAAGAAGAAAAGACGGCAAGAAAGAAAGAAAAATGCACCCAAGGAAAAGCTCTTCGTCTCTCTCTCCAATCCTAGTCGGTAAAATCAGTTCCATTATTTGTAAAGATTCTAAACCCTAATTTAATCATTTTTTTTAAAAAAAAAATTTATTTAGTTTTCCATTTTACAGGTAATTGCGAGGTTTTGATTGACGCGAACAAGTACAGTTGCAACTCTGATTCCAACAGCCTCCAAATCTCTATTTCAAAAAACACAAATATTAAAATCTCGGGTACTGCTTATTTTTTTACTTAATTTACTGGAATTAATTTATGTTTTTATCTCTTGTATTTGTTTATACTAGCTTGAATTTGTGCACATTAAAATAATACTAAAATATCTTACCATTCACTGGTTTCTACGGCATTTTTGATTGGAAATGTGATGATTTTTTTTTTCGAAAAAAATGAAGAATCTACTTTTTGATCTTTATAAATTTTAGGCCTCATTTGATTATTGTTTTTGCCCTTTAAAAAACTTGTTAAAATGCAAAAGCAAATGAGAGAAAAATAAATTTGTAATTAACTGAAGCCTGAAAGTGAAAAATTACCATAATACAACTCTATTTTTAATATAATCATTCAATATAAATGAGTAAAACCTAGTTTGAATGTGCATTTAACTGAAAACTTGGAGAAACTCAAAATATTTAAATGTTTGTATTAGTTTCTTTGTTATTTACTTACTTAGCCATTATTATATTTTGAGCTTGTTTAGTTTACTGTTGTTTTAGTGAGGGAAGAGATGAATACAAAGTCTGGTAATGACCTTTTGCCCTCAAAATCTGAAGGAAAAGGTTAGATGACCTTTTTGCTGAGTTTAGTTTTTAATTCTTCTATCATAAGTTTTGTTGGTGCTTGTTCCTTGGAATTTTCTGGTATTTTATGAAATTAAATTGATGTCTTATCTTGTATTTGAACTTGTGCTAATATAGGTGAGGAAGGTAGATGTTCCGCTGCCAAAAATAAATATATGTTTGTTCTTGTTAATCCTAAAGATGTTGATGGTGCTACAAAATCTTATCTTCAGGTATGTGTGTGTGTGTGTATTCTAGATCTCTCTTTGTGTATGTGCATGTGTGTGTGACTCTGTTTTCAAGAATGATTGTTTCCTTTTACCATCTGAATTGGAGATTTTCACTATAAAAGATTGTCCATGTTTTTAATTGAGTATCCCTGGTGCTCCTCTTGATTTTCGGATATTTCTTGCTATACCTTTTGTTATGCAATCTAATAACTTGTCTTGAGCATAAATGGCTTTACAGGAAGCGCTGAAGTTATACAATGGGGAGTTACCAACAATGAATTATGCTGCAAATACCGGAAAGCAGTCTATGTTTCTTGAAAGATGTTTGTCAAATGGGTATCATACAATTTTATACTTGTTCTTATATCAATTATTCCCTTTAATTAGTGCAAAAGGTTTTTAGTTGATCTGATGATTAGCATTAGTTTGTAGAATATGGATTCACTATTGCCAAAAAGGCATCATTGTGGTAGTAATTACAGATTCAAGGAAGCTTTTATTTATATGATTTTTTTGCTGCAGGAAATACTGCACATTGCTTCTGAAGTATAAGCCTTTTGAAGAGTTTGAGGAGGTAGACTTACTGCAATTTATGGTTTCTTTTTCTTTATTACATTATAAAAGCTTCATTCTTCATTACCTTTGCAGTTTCATACCTGTAATGTTATTTAAGAATTGTCCTTTTATGTTCGCTTTTACCATGTGCTAAACAAATCTGAAAGGTGCATTTTACTAGAGAATATAGCTAAATGAATGGTCTAATTTTTTAATTTCTTTGTCTTCCCCTGGGCCATGTGTTTTCCTTCCCAAGTCTAAGTGCACCAGTAAATTACTATGAAGGAGTTCAATGTTTATACCAAGTTTATTGCGGGTTGCATTTTTTTATTGCAGTACATACATCAAGGCAAATTCAAGAAAGCAATGTGAGATTTTTTTTTCCCAGTTATTTCTTATAATCTTTCTCTTGTTCCTTATGCAGGTTATAGCGGCAATCACTTATCAAATCATCCCTGCTGACACACAGTTTGCTGAGATCCCTCTTGCTGCTGTTAATTCAATCTATCAGCATAAGGTTCATTGTCTTCCTAGATGTTTAGATGTTTTCCACTCACTAGTTTGTTGCTTGCTATTGTTCAAAATATCATTAAGTTCAGGACTTCTTGAGGAATGGACTTATACTGTATCTAACAACACCGGGGATGGATGTTTTTCAAATTATGATAATGTAATACCTCTTCATATGCTCCAATAATCTTTTCTATATAATGGAAAACTCAGAGCAACTCATCAATTATGAAAAACTAATTGGGACTATAAAAACTGAAAATATAGTTTTATATAATGGAACTTCTTTTGATTGAAGATTTGGGTTAAATCTGCTAAAATTTCGGAACTTATTGAATGCTGCTCTTAGACATTAAATTTGATTTTGTTTTATTAATTTTATTGACTGGCTTGTACTGTTGGATGCTAGTTTGGGTGTTTCATGTTCAAAGTTAAGTGGCTTATTTCAATAATATCAGGGTTTTGGTCGCTTCTTGTATATGGAATTGAAGAAGAGACTTCAGAGTGTTGGCATTCGCACAATATTATGTTGGGGTGACGAGGAATCTGAAGGTTTTTGGCTTAAACAGGTAATGCATGGATGGAACATATCATAATTGGCTGACCTCTTCTTATGTTATTCTGAATGTAAACAGCAGTATGTTTTGCAAAGAAAATCCTGTTTCTTTTACCTATTTGACATCACCACAGAAAGGTAGGCCCTGTAAATCATGTTAAACTTTTTTCTTTATTTTCTTAAAGATGCATAATAATATCTTAATTTGAAATTATAAATGTTAATCATTTATGCTGAAGAAGCTTATTACACTTTTTGATGTTTGACTTTTGTGAAAATTAAAAATTGTAGGGCTTTGTATCAATAGCAGAAGTGGACAAAAAGGGTAGAGCTCGGAGGCTTCCTATTAAGGCTGATATACGTAAAGCACTATGCTTTCCTGGAGGTTCAACCCTTATGGTTTCTCATCTTAGTAAAGATGCTTCAGCTGCAGGAGAATATCTGAGCTTTTCTTATCCACTAAAGCTTTATGAGAAGTCTCAATCCTCAGCTCCTGATAAATCTTTAGGTCAAAAAGCAGCCAATGTTGCTGCCAAGCAGTGTTCTTGTTCCTCCCAAGGTGCAAAGAGGAAGGTTTGGGAAGCGTCATTGTCCTCTTTGAAGACAAAAAAAGTGAAGGGAACTCATGAAATTGACAGTCATCAAAACGGCTGTCAGTTAGATTCTAACAGGCGTATAATCGCAGATAGTGACAGATATGGTTCTTGGCTTGATCGGTGCTCCGTTTCAACAGATAAATCATTGGTGGAAGTTACTCCTGGAGTTTCTTTGATTAATAATTTCATGGAAAGTGAGGCTCAAGAAGGTAGACCAAATTGTATGACACCAGAAGCACTAGCCACTAAAGAACTTCAATCAAATAGAGATTGCTTTAGAATTATGTTGATGAATATTGCTGATGATACAAAGAAAACACATCTTACAAAGGTATGTTGACTTCATTTATTTTTGTTTGATGTGAATAATACATGCTGGCATATAACAACAAACTGAGCACTTCCCTATTATGTGGGAAGGGCTGATCATATATGGATTATTTCCCAAAACGCTAGTCTCATTTAGCATGCTTTTGATCACCTTTTCACATGATTTCATCCTATTACTCACCAACTAGTGTTTTTGCAATGAAACAACACTTATAAGCTTACCCTTCTAGCATGTTTTTTTCATTAAGTTATAGAAATTTGCTCAAAACCAAGTCAATGCTCTAGCGACTGAAGGAGGGAAAAGCCTTCCTAAACCTAAATAACCTTCCATTTCTCCTTTGAGAAAGATGCTGAGCCTCGCATTCTCTTCAATCAAAGGCATACGCTGTCAAGCACACCTCATGCATGTGTAGGTATCTTTCTCAATTCAGATATTGGTGGTTTAACATGTTAGTTAATAGAGCAAGCTTTTTCCTGGAATAATCTGGCCACATGCTTAGTGCTTGCTCTTTAAAATTTATACATCAATATAAGCATAGTTCTCTTTGTAGCTATGACCTTCCTTTTAGACCTTTTCTGTAGCTTCCTTTATGCGAGATATTGTAATTTACAGAACTTTCTCTAGTTGTTTCTGGAAAGAATTCTTTTTGTTCAAAGGAAGGTCCTCAAAACTGCACAAAGGTGTGACCTTATCTGGCTTTTAAACCGTTTACAAAATCAAATTCCAGGATAAAGCTCTAGGAGAAAATTTTCCAACAGCTCTTTTTTGGGATACCGGTAGGAATAAAAATTACTTTTCCTAGGGATGATTCTATGGAAGCCAGGCTGACTTTCTAAGTGGTGAATCTAATGGATTACAAAATTATAAATCAAGTAGCTGAAATTATGGAAAAAGTCATCTTCTCCAGTTTCTTCAGTTTTGAAAGAACTTTTTACAAATCTTAATTACTTTCCACAGGAAAATGTATGGATGTAGTTGTTTGGTTAAGTTTTCACACCCTGCAAGTTCTGTTTGATTAACTCTTTTCTCCTTTTTTTTTGCATTACATTGGTTACACATTTTCTCCTAGTAGATTTTGAAGTATTGAAGAGTATTGACTCATTTATGTGTTTGGCTTAGTTTTTACATTAACTTGCTCCAAATATTGATGTTAGGGTTTTTGCTTCAATTTCTTTTATCACAGTACTTCATCATGCTACTTGATTTAGACATATATTTGTTAAGCATTATATTTTTTTGATATAGGTAATTGAAAACCTTGGTGGCACTCCAACCTCTGATGGAAGGATAAGCACACATATTGTAACAGGAAAAGTGAGAAAAACACTGAATTTCTGCACTGCTTTCTGTTCAGGGTTAGTCTTAATTTGATAGGCAAAATGATAAGACGTTGAATTCCTTTGGCTTTACTTTGATGGATAATGCGAATGTATCACATTATATGTCCATGTTTTTGCAACCAGTTACCATCATTGCACATTTGAACTTGTAAATTTTTGTACCTTCTCCCCCTTAATTATTTCCCATTTCCAGGACTGAAGAAATTATAAAATATGTATGTGTCATGGAATTGAATGTGAAATGGCTTTTAGATTCTTTTTCTTGGCATTTTGTTTGGAGATTCCGTTTTGTCTATATGTTAAAATAAGATTATACAGTCATTTTCATGTCTGACATTTTTTTTTCCTTTCTTTTGTTACACGTGGCATTCATATTAACAAATTTTTGTGATCCTATGGTGCTTTCTTAATTTAAGGATAGTATCAGAACTGATACTTGGATATCTGTTGTGTGTGGGAAATTATCCAAAAATTTTCTTAAAGTTCTAATATGTTCTTTTCATCCCAAGGTTTAAGAAGCTATATTCTCTTATTGACCTTTTATCTGGTAAACATTGTGTGCAATTCCCATCGGTTTGCCATGTAACACTCTTGAGGCTGAATATAGACTTTTCGCAGGTACATCATCGTTGGCATCCTACTAATAGCATAACTAACAAAGTTGTTCAAATGCAAGCATGGTTAATAAGTCATGAAGGAGAGCTGAAAGGTCGATCTGCATGCCATAGAGCCTTGGGTACCATAGTTCATAAGTTTTGTAGAAATCATTATTATTCCTGGAAAGATGGCAATTTCCACTTTAACCCCTAAAATTTATATGATGATCACCTTCTATAGTATAAATTTGGTTTTTTGCTCACAGTTTTAGTCATTGTAAGACTCCTTGCTTTATATCATGCATGTTTTAACATGAATGCCTCTGTTTGCCAGCACACAAAGGTTATTTCATATGTGTTATAGATTCACTCGATAGGTTTGATCTAATGCAGGGCTTGGATAGTTTCACCGAGTTGGTTAAAAGAAAGCTTTAGGGAAGGAAAATTTGTGGGTGAGTTGAAAAGAATATATAGATTTTATGTACTTATTACCCAATGAATTGCTATTGAAATCTTTTAACTTTCCCTCTTACCCTACAGATGAATTGCCTTATATATTACACGATGAAGATTATGTATTGAAGTACAGAACTGAGCTAAAAGATTCTATTTTTCGAGCCAAAGCAAGGCCTGGAGCTCTGCTTAAAGGATATAATTTATGCATCGCAGCTCATGTTCAACCCCCTGTCACAACTCTGTCTGCCATCATCAGGTCTGCTGGTGGAAATGTAAGCTCTAGGCATCTTGTTACGGTTAAGTAAGCTTAAGACCTTAATGGTGATTTCTTTGTTGTTCTAGGATAATTGCATCAAAGATTTTGCATACCAAAGTAAAATGTACATATTCAAGCAGATAAAATCTGCCAATGGGAAGCTGCTGTTTATACAGAGCTCATGTATAATTAAAATTTTGCATGGATTAGGTATTGTTTTCCTCTAGTAGTTTTACATCTGGCTTCTTTGCTTGTTTAGATGATTAATACTTTAGTCATGAATCGAATGCTTGCAGTTACTGGTTAAATTCATGAATATAACCAAAAGTAAACCTTTGTCAACCACATTATGAAGGTTTGCTTTGAAGGATAGTATGTCAAAAAATCAATAACATATAGCGGTGTATGCGCATAAAAATTTTAGCTGGATGTGTAAAATAAGTTTTTATTTATCGTAATCATCATTGTCTGCAATTTGTTACTGGTCATACTATCTATGCAGATTATCCGTGGAGTGGACAAAGTAAAAGAAGCATCAAAAACAATCTTCATTGCGTGTGCAGATGACATGGAGGAGGCGTTATCTGCTGTAAAGAAAGGAATATGGACTTTCAGCAGTGAGTGGTTGATGAATTGTGTCATGAGACAAGAACTAGACTTGGAGGCTCCCCAATTTGCAGAGTCCTTGTAAGGAGGTCTTAACTTACAAGGGTAATTATGGAAGGTAAATTAATACCGGCGATTCTGTTTCCTGTCCCCAATGACACAACACAAGAATGTTCATATTCGTCGTGGAGAATTTTTTTTTTTTTTAAATGAAAGTATGTTAAGTTTTGGAGGATTATTTTATTTAATTTTGTTTTTATTTTGATTTGGCAACTTTTGGTAAAAAGAATTATAGGTGACATGAACCATATCAGGTTACAAAAGCCTAGCTAACTGTCCAAATTGCCACGCTGTGATCGTGTTATTTTCTCCACGAGGCCAGTATAATCCTTTTGTTCACAAACGTCCTTCAAGATTGCAATATGCAAGTCCGTGGATCAAAATAGCGGTACCGGCTATTCATGCAACCTTCCGGTTCACATTTTCTTTTTAATGTTTCTTTAATCCTTCAATTCCCATCTTCGTTCTTTGGAAGGATGTTATTGTGTCTAATTTTACTCTCGGATGAGAATATGTTTTGTAATTCGAAATCAATCATTTATAATAATTAATATATAAAATTAAATTTAAAATTTTATAATAAAGAATAGATTTAATTAGGTGATATTCAATCTCATTCAAATAAAATTTATTGGTGACGATATGTTTTCCTCAGAGTAGTTAGGTTTCTTGGCTCATGGTTATCTTTGAAGATTGTTGAACTAAGATTTCAATCAACTTGCAAGATTGCTTTTGGGTTTTTAATTGCATGACTGCTTTTGGGATTTTGAGAAAATTTGTTAAACAAAGAGGAGAATGGAAAATGGCTTGGAAAAAAAAATTTAAAATGTACAATATTTATAAAGGTAATATAGTCCAAAAATAATATTTTTGATCTAGTCAAAGGCAAAGATACCCTTAGTTTTATTAATTATGATCTAGTTAATGAGTGTTTATAAGCAGTTTCTTTAGCACTTGTTAAGGTTAATTAAATTTAAAACATATGTTATTTTAATGTATTAAGAAAGAAAATCATTTATTAGCAAAATTAAAAAAAAAAAAACAAAGTTGGACAAAAATGAAGCTGACGTGGAAGGCACTTTGCAACTCCAAAAAAGATAAGGCCACTGATGGAGCAGGGCAGCAGGCACCTTGAGGTCTTAGGCTTCCAAGCGACAGCATGAACCATACAGCTACAGGATAATCTACGGTTGCCCTTGCCCACACCTCTTCTCTACATTATCGTATCTTTGTCTGCCTGTCTGTCCATGGTTTGCAAAGACACAAGATGACGGCCGAAGTCGTGTTTGCAAGAGGACACGCCATTCCTGCATTAACTCCATGGCAATCTTCTTCAACGAAGAGAAAGTCAAAACCTACTCAGTTTTTACATTTCACCGTTCGGGCTTGTCATTCCATTGATGACAAGAACAGGGTCTATAAGCAACTGGGTATGTCTCCCCGCCCCCCCCCCCCCCCCCCCCCCCCCCCCCCCCCCCCCCCTTCTTTTTTTTTAATTGAAGCTCTGTTTTACATTCACCATTCGGGCTTCTCTGTCTCCCTTTCATTTTTGTTGACGAATTTACATTCTTGGCGTTATAATTCCAAATTGGTTTTGGAGTTAATCCTAAAGCAACATTGATTTTGCTTTCTTTTGCTTTATGCTATGAAAATCTGCTTTCCAAACTTGTGAAGAGGCATAGAGTCTTTTGCAAGCTGAAAAAACTAAGAAAATGAAATTTGAAAAATATTTCACTATTGTCATATTGGATTTTTCTTTTTTTTTTTTTTTTTTTTGGGAACGTTGTGGCTGGGGTTATTGGAAGAATCATCTCCATAAATGCCTCTTCCTTTAAAAGAACGTTGAGTGGATTTTCAGAGATAATATAACATGCGAAACCTCTATACTTTTGAAACTTTGGCATGTTTAAGTGAGAGATGCTTGTGACATGCACAATTAGTGTTATAGAGGATCTAAAATATGTTTCTGTAGGCATTCAAAACTAAAAATATCAGTTGTTTTTGGAAGGTTTGTTACGTTGATTAGTTTATTGGAGTATTAGTGGAAAACCTTTATATTCTTATGTAGGTAGCTGGAAAATATTACCTTTAACATTCTAAATATCTTTCTTACTTAAACAAGCTGGAATATACACTGAAAGGATGTTGTTAATCAGATGGTGCCACTTCACCATATAAGTTTCCTAGTCGGGCATTACTGATAATTTATAGTTTCATGGTCTTTTAATGAAATTGCTAGTCATTAGAAGAATTTGCATTTTGATATATTCATTGCAATCTTTTTTCTTTTTCAAATTTCTGAGTTAACATTGTATTATCACTACTTACATTAGGTCTATTTTCATTGAAAAAGAAGATTGAAGATATCATTCTCCGAGCTGAGATGTTGGCACCAACTGCCCTCGAACTTGAAGAAGCAAGGAGAATCAAGCAAGAACAAATGATACGTGATTATAATCTATGGGATGACCCTGTTAAATCCAATGAAATTCTTGTCAAGTTGGCTGATAGTGCCAAAATGGTTGATGCTCTCAAAGATTTAAAGTATAAGGTGATGTGCACCAGAGACTAGTTTAAAGGAGTTTTATATGAAAAATTCACATTTCAATTTATAGAAATATCAGATAGGGCTTTGTTTGATTTTGTTAGCATCTAAAATAGACTTCTTTTGGCACCTTACTCATACAAATGCATACATCCTTGGTTATGTTTTGCTCCATAACTTGTTTGCAGGATTAGGTCTTTATTAGTAGAACTTTATTGAAGCTTTTTTTTTTTTTTTTTTTTTTGGCTTCTATTGGAGGAACTGATGGTTGTCAGAAAGTTATAAAACAATTTTTGCTTATTTCTGCAGGCTGAAGAAGCAAAGCTGATCACACAGTTGGCTGAGATAGATGCTGTCAATTACAGCCTCTTTGAGCAAGCATATGATGCATCTTTAGTTGTTAGTGATTTGTTAGATAAATATGAGGTATCTAAGCTCCTTAGGGGGCCATATGACATGGAGGGTGCATGTGTCATCATCAAAGCTGGATCAGGAGGCAACAAATCTGAGGTTTGACTTCCTCTGTTCCTCTTCTTTCTCTGGAATTTAACTTTGAGTAGTTAAATTTATCACTTTTCTTTAATGAAATGTCATATAGCTTCAAGATTTTGCCTCTGGTTGTGTGTAAACACTTTTTGCATTCCCAAATTGAGCAGATAAATAGGCAACTCTAAGTCAGATATTTATAACTTACTATACAAATAGACATGTTTGTTGCTTATAAAATTACAAGACTTCTTATTTGGCAGAGTTTTGTGATTAACTTTTAATATTTCCAATGTTTTGTCTAATAGTCTATGTCAAGACTGATTTATAATTATGTGCTGGGAGTGGCCAGTTCACCATCGTGGATTTAGATTATTGTTAGTGCTTTCATAAATTAACATACACACTTAGTATGGAGCATAATTTATTTCTTGCGAGGTTCATCCCATGTCATTTTGCAAGTATTTACTATTCCTCCCATGTAGAAGTTTATAGAGTTTTGAGGCCGATCTCTTTTTTAGGTTATGGATCTAAGCTAAGGTGGATGCCATCATTTTAAAAGTGTTTGTTCATGCAGCAAGCTTGGAGCATGAGACATGGTCAGAATGATGCTCTATTAGGTTATTTGTCACCTGTGATGTACAATTATATCCTGTTTTTATCTAACATGGTGTTAAATAATAATCTTCCACTTCAGGTGTGGGCTGAACAACTTCTTAGCATGTATATCAAGTGGGCCGAAAAGCAAGGTTATAGGGGTAGACTTGTCGAGAAGAACCTTTCTGCAGATGGTGGTATCAAGTCAGCAACTATTGAGTTCGAATTTGAGTATGCTTATGGTTATCTTTCGGGAGAGAGAGGTGTCCATTTCATGATAAGAAGTTCTCAAAAGGGATCTGTTCGCCGTGAGGTATGTTTACTAGTACCTTTCTGACCTGAGATTCCAAAGTCATGTGGATTTCTCACCTGCTTAACATTGAGGAAAGGACTTACTCACTAGTAGTTTTTCTCTCCTCGCCCATCTTTTTTTTCATTATTAGGAGTACTCTGTCTTACAAAACCATTTTTTTTTTTTTTAAACCTGGCAGGTTAGCTCAGTAGGTGTGGATGTTGTTCCTGTTTTCCTCGGATCAACTCCTGACCTCCAAATCAGTGATGAGGATTTGATTCTTTCAGCCCCTCTGTTGCTTGGAGAAAATAAGAGCCTGACTGCATATACAGTTTGCGTTCAGCATATCCCTACTGGCATAACTGTCCAATCTTCAGGTGCTTCATTTTCTATCAGAAGTCATTATCCATGTTTTGTTTGGATTCGACCCCTAGCTTATTTTTTTGTTTAAATTATCTAGAATTTTCTAATTTGTTTTGATCAAATTGGTTTGGAAAATAGCATATGCAGGAAGAAATAGATAATGTACTATAATTTAGTTAACACTGGCAGCCGGTCTGGATGGTGAAGAAATATAATTCCAGAACTATTTTATTTGTATATTTCTGAAAGCTTTTAGTGAACTAGCACCATTTTATTTCCCTTACCTTAAATTCCAGTAAAAAGTATGAGAAGCAATACTAATGGAATTATTGGCTGGTAAATTCCATGTATAACTTTAAAATCATCTTACTATTAACTTTTTGTCTTTTGACCATGAAATGAAGAGACACTTAAAAGCATTGACCATTGAGAAAGGCACAAGGTGTTTTGCCCAATCTGAATACAAATTGTTGTGAACTGGATGTATTTTCAGGAAAAATGTCTGTTCTCGAGTTTTTTGTGCTTGATGATGGCGAAAATGGTTAAAAATAGTTTTGTCAGAGCTGGTGATATGAGCTTCTCTCTACCGAAAGTGAATGAAGGCATGACATGCAAGATTAATCTCTTCTTGACAGCCTTCAAAAATCATTTTTCTTTTTTTTTTTTTGTTTTTTTTTTTTTTTTGGGTGTGGGTGAGGGGGGTGTTGGTTTGGTAAGGCACATTGACAGATTTTGATGGGGATGCTTCCTGCTCTGCTTTGTTCTCTTAGTTCATATCCCAGGCTGTATCTTCTACCAAAACTTTCTTGACCTTTTTAAAAGGGAAAGTAAAGTAAATCATGTTTTATGTGCAGGTGAGAGGAGCTACTTTGCCAATCAAATCAAAGCGCTCAACCGATTGAAGGCCAAACTTCTTGTCATAGCAAATGAGCAAGGAGTCTCCACTGTTAGTAGCATCAAGGCGGATGCCTTTGTGGATGTGTGGGAAAAGGAGACTCGGAGGTACATGTTTCACCCCAGCAAGCTAGTGCAAGATATAAAAACCGGCCTTGAGTTGGCTGACCTAAATTCTGTTCTGGATGGAAATATTGAACCTCTTATTGGAGCTCATATCAACATTAGACAGCCAAATTGTACAATCTAAATTCACATTATGTACTTGTACTCCTACAACTGAAACATTTTATTGCATGCATATGATTTGAAAATATAAACCTGATGTACAATTTCATCTATCAGTTTTATGAACACATGCTTGATCAAAGAACAGGCTGAATATATATAGCTTATTGCAATTTCTACTCCATTGAAACTGTCATTTACATTGTTGACATGGTTATAATGTCTACTTGCTTGTTTACATGATGGAGACATGCCCAAAGCTTTAGAGCCCCCACTTAATGCAGGTGCTTATGTTGGAGGCTTTCTTCTCCTGTCAATCAGGCTGCCACTAACAATAAGTTGTGGTGCAGGCCTCTAAAGCATTAGGGATGTCAACGGTCAGATATCTTATAATTTTAAAAATATCTTATAATTTTGAGGTACTCAACTCTAACTCTATAAAAAATCAACTATTCTAACTTTATTAATTACCTGTATAATTTTAAAATTACTATCTTAATTTTATTACATTTTTACTACCCTATAATTACTTTAACTCACTTAAAAACCCGATTAAATTAAAAAATTATTAAAATTTTCTTCATAAAATTTCTCTACGTATCAACTCTAAAAAATTATCTGAAGCAGTCAATAAATTAGTATCATTTTTTAGTAACAGACAACACTAATTGAAGCAGAAAATCTTGTTTGCATAACAATTATTAAGAATGAACCTAGTTTGACAAAATCCTATAGCAAAATCTCAGCTAGGAAGAACAAGGGCGTGGGGCTTCGGGCGACATCAAGGCAGCCGGCAGGGCGTGGCTGTGGTTGGGCAGCTGGGGAGAAAAAAAAGATGAATCAATGAAGGAGCCGAGCGTGGCGTGGTAGGCCAGCAGCTAGGGAAGAACAAGGGCATGGGGCTTGGGGCGACACTGAGGTAGCTGGTAGGGCGTGGCTGTGGCTAGGCGGCTGGAGAGAAAAAAAAGATGAACCGATGAAGGAGCAGAGCTTGGCGTGGTAGGTCGGCAGCTGACGGGCTTGGTGTGGTAGGCCGGTAGCTGGGGTCGGGGAAGAACAACAGAAGAAGGACTCGACTGAAGGAGGCAAGGAGCGGCTACCGATTAGAAGAAAAGAAAGAAAGAAAAAAAGGGGGTTAGGGTGGCTAGGGTTTTTATTTTTTAATCATTTTGTCTTTTTATTAACATCAATTACTATTACATAAACATTTCACATTTGGATTAACGTGAAAAAAAAATATTTTGTTATATAAATTTTATAAGTTTATAAATTATTATTTTTATAATATTAATATAAAATAAAAAATAAATATATATTAAAAATATTATAGTGTATACACAAAATAATAATTATATTTTTTAAAATAAATCTAATTTATATAAAACATAGTTATCAAAAGACCTTATAATTTAATTAATAATCATAATTTTATTGATTATATGAATTTATCCTTAGTTACATGAAATTTAAAAAAATAACTAAGTTTCAAAACTATTCTAATCTCACAACTTCTTTTTAAATAATTAAGTTTATATATTATAAATTTATATAAACAAAAGAATATATATTATTTAGTAATTAATTTATACAATAGTAATTATATTTTTTATAAATAAACATAATATATAATATAAAGCGTATGTGTTAAAAGACATTACAAGTTTTATATTATAAAGTATATATATTAAAAGCATTATAGTATATATACAAAATAGTAATTATATTCTTTATAAATTAATCCAATGTATATAAAGTATAGATATTAAAAGACATTATAATTTAATTAACAATTATAATTTTATTAATTATATGAATTTGCCCTTAGTTACATGAAATTTTAAAAAAATAGTTAAGTTTCAAAACTATTCTAATCTCACAACTTTTTTTTAGATAATTAACTTAATATATTATTTAGTATTTAATTTATACAATAGTAATTATATTCTTTATAAATGAACATAATATATAATATAAAGTGTATGTGTTAAAAGATATTACAAGTTATATACTATAAAAGTATATATATATATATATTGCAATTAATAATTTTATAAGTTACAATATTTATAATATTAACACAAAATAAAAAATAAATATATTTATATTTAAAGTAGATATATTAAAAGTATTATAGTGTACATACAATATAGTTATTATATTAACTTTAAAAAAAATAGTTATTTTATTCTTTATAAATGAACCTAATGTATATAAAGACAGTATGGATATTAAAAGACATTACAATTTAATTAATAATCATAATTTTATTAATTAATTATATGAATTTGCCCTTCGTTACATGAAATTTAAAAAAAATAACTAAATTTCAAAACTATTCTAATTTCACAACTTCTTTTTAGATAATTAACTTCATATATTGTAAATTTATATAAATAAAAGTATATATATTATTTAGTAATTAATTTATATAATAGTAATTATATTCTTTATAAATGAACATAATATATAATAGAAAGTGTATTTGTTAAAAGACATTACAAGTTATAGTAACTATAAAGTGTGTGTATATATATATATATATGTATAGATTACAATTAATAATTCTTTAAGTTATAATTTTTATAATGTTAACACCAAATAAAAAATAAATATATTTATATTATATATACTAAAAGTATTAGTATATATATATAATATAGTAATCATATTTCTTATAATATTACTCAATATATATAATACATATTTAAAAACATTTCAAGTTAATTAATAATCATAGTTTAATGAATTAATTTAATTAACTATATGAGTTTGTCTTTAATTACATGAAATTAACAAAATAGTTAGATTCCAAAACTATTTTAAACTTAGAGACTCTCTTTAAGTATATATATTATAAGTTATAATTTTTGTAATCTTAACCCAAAATAAAAAGAACATACATTTTTATTGAAAATGTATATAATAGTAATTAGATTTTTTTGTAATATGATATGATATTCATATTATTTAAACATAATTAATAATTTAAATTCTTTTTTATTTATGTATATTTATATCATCACATTAGTTATTTAATTAAGTATGTTTTAAATATATTTGTTAATATATAACAAAAGGGGCGGCATGTCAAGATGGTGGAGATGGGGAGGATTCCCTTTCGTGGTTTGGATTTGAGTCCTCTCATTATCAATTTTATTCAACTATTTAAATAATAAAATATATAAAAGAGTATGTGTAATCGACTTCGGTGCGGGTATCCGCGAAATCCAGTTACAAAATAATCGGATTCGGGTAGTGGGTATCCAAAGTGTGATACCAGAACCCGCTCTTAATCCGTTTAAAAGATACCCTAACCTGAAATAACCGGATGCGGTTATAGGGTACCCATTGACATCCCAACAAAGCATGCAAGTGGGACACCAGTCCATTACAGAAATGTTACAGCAAACTTTCCTGGTAGCAGCAGTTGCACACTAAACCAACGGAGGCAGTCCTATCCTTTGGGATTCACCAAGTCCCAACTATTAGTCTTGTTTTGAAGTGAGAGAGAGCTATGATTTTTCATGCAAAACGCATATAAAAAAATCAAACTGATCATTGGAGATTTTAGGAAGAGTGCAGTGCCAAAATTATCCATTCGGAGAGGTGAATGCAAATCCTCTGTTTAGGAATTGTGCCTTGTTTCCTGTCTCATTCACCAACACCATCACATTGTTTTAATTTTTTTTTTAAATTGAATAAAGGTAGATTTAAATTTTCTCTTTAAATGAGAAATTATTTATCAATTAATAAATCAAATTTTTGGATGTTATCACATGTTTAATTAATAAAATTATAAAAAATAACAACACTTATTACGTGCTTTAATTAATAAAATTTAAAAAAAAAAACTTTCAATGTTTTAAGTTACACTATAAACTTTACAGTGTTAAACTGTTCAAAGCACAATAATTCAGTTTTTCCTCGGTTTATTATGACTTGGGAACAAAATTTATGACAATAGGACAATATTCGGCGTTTCATGTCATGCATAACGTTTGACTTTGACTCTATACAAAATTAAGTTGAATTTTGATTTTCAATCACTATAAACTTTTTTTATGAATTGTGTTTAACATGTGAAAAAGAAATAAAAAATTGTAGGAATAATTGTTTTAAAAATTTTTAGAAGAAATATTAGTTTGTGATAATTAAAAAATAAAAAAGAAAATAGTATTCTCATTTTGGCAGTTAAAGTTTTGACCACAATGTCAAACCAAAAAAAAAGAAAAGTTTTAAGTTAAAAGCAGAGCGGTAGGCAATTGCAATACGAAGAGAATCAGATGGAGTTGTGAGCTGTCATAAAAATGCCTTTTCAAAAACGTAAAACGTGGCAACGGGGAGGCCTCTGGACTCTGTTTCCGGTATGCCACAAGCAAAGGGCAGTGGCGTGGCCTTGAGAAGCCAATTTGCATACACAACAAAACTAGGATTATGCTTCTTCCTCCCCTTCACTTCCCCACAGCCCAACCGCAAAGATTTTATGCTTATTTCCATCCTTCACTACTTCTGTGAGTCTCTTTTACACGAATTTATACATGCTTCAATTGTTTTATTTGTATGGGTATATGCAAGACTTTGCTTGGGACTACTATCTGTATTGCTTGCTGGGGTGAGAGTAGGAGATGACAGGTTAGAAGAAAGTTTTTTCTTTTCTTTTCTTTCTTGTTGGGCATAGGCTCTTTGTGTTTGCTAGATGCTCTTGCTGTTTGCTGACAGCCTATCAACATGGGAGAGGAAAGAACTAATTAGGTTCTGCCTTCTGGGTATTTGACTATTTGATATTTCATTATATGGGACCTGGAAACTGAAAGACTATAAAGTTAAAAGTACGAGTGTTCCTAAAATTTGTTTCTTCATTCAAAGTTTGTTGGTTTCTCTGCTTTGACAGCTTGGACTCTAGAGTAGAGTGAGAGTGTTTTTACGGAGAAAAGATGCAACAGATAAGCCTAAGAATCTTGCTGTTTGATTTCTGTGATAATTTGATGAGGAGGAGTTTGTGGTCTTTAGGCTTAAAAGTGAGTTGGGTAATTGCGTTGTTTATTAGAAATTATCTCATTCATTGGCTTGGACTTTTAAGTTTCACTAGCGGTTGTATGTGATTGATTTAAGTTACTGTGTTATCTTAGTGAGTTCCCTTTTTTTAGTTCAATGGGCTCATGTCAATCATATAAATTCACTTGAACTTGTTTGTGGGGTTTAAAAACTCTAACGCCAAGGTTGAGGACAATAATTCTTGTTTATTTTGGTTCATAGATTATTGTAAGACCATTGCACATAAAATCTGTAGTAATAACCTTACTTGTATATCGTAATATTTTTATTTCTTTTCCTTGAATAGTATTAACTTATGTGTTTAGAGAAAGGGTAAAAAGTACTAATGTCTGCAAAATGAACTTGGACAAGAGCTGGACATTAGAATGTCCAAAGGTGGTCTTTTCCAACTTAAAAGCTTTCTTTTGGTTCTTATTGACAGAAAAAAAATGTGTGATTGCTTAGTTCGTTGCTCATGAAGGTGTACTTTAGGGTGTCTTTGGTACATAGGATGATAAAGAGGATAGAATAAGACAAGATAAGAAAGTGGATAGGATTAGATGGTTTTATCCAATGTTTTGTTGGTGTATGCAAGAATAAAGGTCAGATATAACAATTTGTATCATACACCACGTTTGGTTTAATATGGGTAAATTTATGTTAAGATGATATTTTCCTGTCATTGATCAAAATTATAACATTATCCATACCACTATATACTAAAGACAAGTTTTAGATAAATATCTACCTTTTAGGGTGCAATAGGAAATATTGAAGCAATAGTTATTGGTTGATATCCATCCCACGATCGTATGTCATGGGTTTTAAACAATCTTAACCTTTTCAACAAGATCAAGTACTATTCTAGGAGGGTACATCATCCAATTTCCTATGCTGTTCTCCTTTGCAAGTAAATCCCAAACATATGATGATTTTTATACTATCCTCTCTATCACTATTATCTTGTGTGCCAAATACACCTTTAGTTGATGAGAGGGGAAGTAACAAAGGGGAAGATAATAACTAATTGCCTTTTGGAAATAGAAATGTCTCTTATGCAATATTTGGCATCGCATTACTGGACTTTCCCAAGAACTTTACTGCTATTTTTGTTTCATGCAGATCATATTCAGTTTCTTATTGTATTATCTTGATACTTTTGTTTCACCTTTTTTTCCTTTTCTTTTTCCTATCCCCATTTTGCAGGATTGATGTTTCCTGATGATTGGTCATGCAAACACTGTTCTGAAGTGTGGGATTTTTGGACTTTCGAACTTCCACGAACAAGAACAGTTTTTCTTTACACCAGGACAGATATTCTCTTGTTTAGCAATCTCCCTTCACAATCAAGGTCTCACTAGAGACGGTAGGCTTCAAGCTAGAACAAAATCAGGATCAAAGTTACATCAATGCAGTACTTTATATGGTAAAAAACAATTCATCGATAAACTTTTGCATTTCAAAATTTTTTGTTTTAATTTAATGGAAGTAAGATATGATGCTTGATAGTTAAGGCCAGCTGTTAGCTTTTGAAGTCTGGATGATCTACTTCAATTTCTCCAATTTTTTTAACTTAACATGGCATTGGTTCAGATTTGAGGGTAAATTATTAAACTTTCAAGTTTATCATGGTGTTTTTTAGGATTTATGGTCCTCCTGGAATTCATATTGCGTATCTAAATTTAAGGATTCATTTGAAAATTTTTGTATAGCTTCATAATTTGATTGCATAGGCTGTTGACGTAGATAGACTGTCTTAGCGAAACCTGTTTTAACACAATGGAAGAAGCTTCGGAAACTTAAAATTCATTTGATAATTCTGTATAGCTTCATGACTTGATTGCGTAATATATGGTCATAAACTTCACAGTTTATATGAAACAGAATAAATGAGTGGAAGTTCATTTTTTTTTTTTTTTGGAAAGGTTAGTGGAAGTTCATTACATACTGGAATGTGATACAATCTGTGTTTCAGGGGACATAGCTTTTCAGTGGTGAAATGCATGTTGACATGGGCTGAAACAAACATCTATGTCAGCAAGTGTCCGTATAGTACAGTTGATTTGTAGCCTTTTTCAGACCAAAGATATATGACTTCAAATCTGACCACATCAAACCAGTCCAAGGGTAGTTGATAAAGTGTAAAAAAGGCATCTAATTAAGGATGACTGCTAAAAGAAAAAGTATAAAACTATCAATGAAAAGTAATGTGGGAAGATGATTCAAATTGAAGAATTAAATTATTAAGGGGCTAATTATCAGTTTGGTACATTTTATGAAGTCAAGTGTGGTTGTTTGATATATTTAGGGTTTTTTTTGGTCAATTTGGTTATTTGCATAGTAATTTGTCTTAACTTGTTTGCCAAGTACTGGAGTTAGGGAAGTAGTCTATGAATACCTGTATTATTTTCAGTACAAAATAGTTCATTTTAATGATGAAGTGGGTATTGGGGAGACTGATTATCAATCTTTCCTTTTCTTTGCTGTGTGTATATGGGCAGACAGGTTCTCCTGTCTTTTTTTTTTTTTTTTGTTTTTATGTTCTGTGCTAGATGTCTCACCCTGTCTAAAAAACCTAGAATACAGTCAATGATATGTACATCACTCATCTTTTTTTACTGCTGTCTATGGGAATCTCCTCTGCATAATGCTAGTTGTGGTTTTGCTCAATTCTGAATGTATGAACCCCTTTTATCATGCATTTGGAAATTATGTTGTGAACAATCACTGTATACAAAATGCTCAATTGGAGATGCTTATTTTCTAGGATTTGACTTCCCTGGTACTTTAAATTGTCTGTATACAAAATGCTCAATTGGAGATGCTTATTTTCTAGGATTTGACTTCCCTGGTACTTTAAATTGTTCTCCTTTTTCGTGAGAGAGGGGGGAGAAGATGGATTTTCCTGTTGCTCCTGTCCTATAATGAAATATTTTTCTTCCGAATCTATGAAATTACTGTTTTTGGCATTGGTGACAGACAATTGGTCTGAGCTTTTGGTTTCATAATCTTTTGGAACTCAGTAATAAGTAATCAATTAATCCCTTATTTAAATTGATTCCTGGTGCAAGAGGATTAACTTTTAGCCTTTCCATTCCCTTCCCTTCCTCCCTTATTTTTAGGCTTTAGGTACTCAAATATGTCATCCCAAGTCCTGGAGAACATGGGGAGCAATGAGGTCATTAGAGATTACTTGGAGGATGTGCCTCTTTCATTTTCATATGAACCTGCCATGGATGCACTTTCCTCCCTCATCACACGCCAGAAACGTGGAGAACGATCAAATGTGATGGGTAAATATGGAAAATTGGACAGGATGCTGATGTATCTTAAGGTGACACTTTTACTATCTTGTCATCTTGTTGGAAATTTTCGAACTGCATATCATTGAGAAACTATATAGTAAGCACTGTTCACACAACAATATTCTTAATTCATGAGAGATACTTGATTACTCATGAGTTTTATGGAAATGGAACTAAGTGCAGTCAGTTCATCACTTTTGATTGGTTACTCTGCATCTATCTTTATGTAGTAGTCATTAATGATGTTCTCTTCTGTTACAATGTTATCCTTCAGACTATGATTCAGAAAGCTTTAACCTCAAAGTTCATTGATTGGGTTTTTCTGGTTGGGTGATAGACTTCATCCACCATTGTTTACTGCAGTTTGACAGCGTCCATAGTTTCTAGTAAACTTTTTAAAAAATTGAAAGATTCTTTTGCCTAAAATGGCATTTTAACATTGATTGATTTGGTATCTATACTTTCTGTGTTGTCATTGGAGTCTATACTTTCCAAAGGAAAGCTGTATATGGCAGGACCAGGACCTTTTGCAAACTTGTGAACAGCCAATGTAGTGAATTATATGTTTGTAGCATCTAAGCAATATGTCTGCAACTACTTTTTCTTTTGTGGATGCATGCAAGAAATAACTTCAATCAGTTGCTAGTTGCACTTCTATTTCACATCTCTATTTGCTTGAAATCACAGTGATGCGAAACCATGGTAAAAATCATCTGCAAAAATAGCCTTAGGATATATATGCTTGATCGGTTTTTCCTAGTGTCCAAGTTGTTGAATATGTGCTAGCATATGAGGTGTTTTCGAAGCCAAAAATGAGCACATTTTAATCTTCTAGTCCCTCCCTTCCTCGTTTTTCTCGTTCTTCTGTATCAAGTTATGTTCAGCGCTCCTTACTATTGTCACATTTGGGTTGTTAATGTACCTTTATAAGTTTCCAGGACTTGTGTGTGAACGAAATTTGATAAAGCTAGCTGTGTAGAAATTAGGGGCATATACCCTAAATCTAGTGATAGCTGTTTCTTTTCATTACCAGATGTATTTTGCCCTTTGATGTTTGTTAGTTTTTTAAGCATACATATTTTGCAAACAGTTGTATCATATTAAATGCCTTCATGACCTTCTTCAGATATTAAAACAAATATAATTGTGCATTATGCCTCATCAATTGTTTCTTTCTCTCCATTCCCTCCTCTCCTCATTCATTTTCCCATGATATTCTATAAAGACTGAAAGAATGCTTGTCTCTGACAGATACTAGGCCTTGAAGAACAAGTAGCCGGCCTGAAAATTATCCATGTTGCAGGAACTAAAGGAAAGGTACTTTCTCAGTTTGACCATCTTAACACGTTTTCTAAATAATATTTACCAACCTTTTTTTTTTTTAACAATTACGTTGTAAATATGGTGAACAAAATTGTCCTTTCTTCACAAGGTCCATAAATCCGAGATCTTGAGCGTGAATGTATGAACAGATTTGTAATTTTAGCGTGGATAAAGGTGTATTTGAGATTGCAAAAAAGAAGGGAAGGTATTAATTTCCCGTTGAACTGGTTTTTGTAAACTTACATTGTAGCAGATGCATGACTTTAATATTATTAAATGCAATAATAATAAAGTATTGAAGGACAGGCTTTCTATTCTAAATTTGCCTTTTTTTTGGATGCATATCTCAAGGGTTCAACATGTACATTCTGTGAAGCTATTCTACGTGAGAGTGGCTTTCGAACTGGATTGTTCACATCTCCTCATTTAATTGATGTCAGAGAAAGATTTCGTTTAGATGGGTTAGTGTATCATCTTCTTTCACCTATGTGGCTAATCTGTTCTCTTCTAGGTACTAGTCATGTACTGTCATAAAAAAAAGGTTATGCACAGATAACCAAGAGATTAAATTGCTTTCATTCGATTTGAACCTGTTTGGTCCAGCTGGAGCTTTTATAAGAATTGTTGTTCAAGTAGAGCTATTCTAAAAGTTCTCTAAAGAAAAGCTAAAATAAGATTGGGCAAATTTAATAAAGGAACGTTTGTAGGATGTAAAAAATTATTTGATAATATATTAATTTATTTTTATTGAAGAAAAAAATAAAAAACTCAACTTTGTTAGACAAAATCATTAGTGTTAGAATGAAATAACTCAATAAGTAAAATAAAATAAAATAATTTTTATTAATTAAGAATCAAGAGATAAAATTGAGCCAAATAAAAAGGATGAATGTGAAAAATATAATTCTCCTTATAATTTTATGAATTATTGAAAGGTAAAGTGAGAATATAGAGAAACCTCATTTTGTTACTACACAGTAGCTCCTTTTGAAGAAGTTTTGATTTGTAACTTCGTTTAAAAGCTGAATGGGGTTTCCCGCATAAGCTACAAAGTATAAAATTTTGAGAGCCAAACACCTTGCTTCTGCTTCTGCAGTAGAAAAGCTCTTCCATAAGCTGGCCCAAACACTCACTTTGTATCTTTTGGCCATTTAACTGGGTGGATCTTAAGAGTTAATGGAACAGTGATAATAATTGAAATATGGTACAAAGTGCAATATGATAAAAGAATACATGTTCATATGTAAGTGGGGATGAAACAACGATATATGTCAAGATAGATTTTTGGTAATTATATAATAAAAGATTTAACCATTTACAAATGAATTCATAAAAATGTTAAAGGTGGAATCTATTGAGAACAAACTTAATGGGCTTAACATGGTTTGTCTTATGTAATACTGAATGATTTCTGCAGTAATAAGGCAGACGATTTTATGCACGTTCAAAGGATGTGAAAAGTATTCTGTGGCAACTAGTGAAAGAGGCTCTTATCTGACGGCGTCAATCTATTTGGATTTGCAGCTTAGTTGAGTTGAGAGTTCTGTAACGATTCATAAGCAAATAATAGAGGCAACTATAAGAACTAGTCTTTGCTGTACATTGGAGTTATTCCATCGATGTGAAGCAAATTCAAGCCCAATGTTCATAATTCAGATATAAACATATGTGTATATTTATCAAAAATCATTAGGATGGTTGATGGGAGCCCCTATGGCATCATGCTATTCATTGGTTTTCATTACCTTGGTTATCCAGGTTGGAGATATCAGAAGAAAAGTTTCTGCAATATTTTTGGAATTGTTGGCATATATTGAAGGTAAAATTGTTCACAGTGGTTTGAAGGCACCTTAATCTATATTTATGCTTATCTTTCAATTTCTTGGATGGTCTCATGGAAATTATTTTTCTCTATTTATGGGTGGTTTTCTCTATTTAGATCCTGTCTAGATGAGTTTCCATCCTTTAAAAGAAATCACAGGAAGAGAGAGAGAGAGAGCACAATTCGTGGTGTTATTAAGCCTCCTATTTAAGTTTTCTCTTTATAGTAAATCTCTGTGCCTGTTCCCTCTTTATCCTTTTTTGTTATGTCAGTCATGAGGCGTCACTTGTTTTCCTTATTTGATGTTGTTGCACTTGGAAGTACGTTATTTACCAGGATAAACAATGTTTTCCCTGATTAGTTTTTTAAATTGGAGAAGAAATTGGCCTTAGACAAAAGGATAAATTAATAACATAATGCCTAGAAGCAAAAGAATTGGAATTAAAATAATGATTATTGTTTGAATTTCAACATACTTGTAAACGTTAAGGCTTTTAAAATTAACTTGTCATTTATAATTTAACTTGCTTTTGCATCAGCTTTTTGGTATTTGAAATTCAACTACCTTTAGTTTCCAGTTCTTATTGATTATATTAGGAAGCAATCAATTCCTTTCCTTCTCAACTGTTAATAACTTCTTTAATTTCATGTCTATTGCTTAAATGATTTGTCCATTCTCAGTCCAGCTATTGGGAGAATATATATATCAATGGTGATAGATGATGCTTGTTCTTAGCAAATTAATACATCATAATATGACCTGCGCTGAATAATTCATACATGCTAGACTTCCCTTTGGCTCATTGTCAATGGTAATTTATTGCGTTTGACTGCTCTGGAAGCCAGTATACTGGCATTTTATATTCTGGAATTTCTTTGCAGGAAAATATTACAGATGCTCTACCAATGCCTCCACTGTTTCAGTTCCTTACTGTTTTAGCATTCAAAATATTTGTATGTGAACAGGTTTGTTGTGCATTCTTTATTTCCCATTAAATCTTGTTAAGAGACCTCAGTTCCTGTATTGGAATCAATGAACATCAATGGTTAGTTCTACATTAGTATTTATATGTACTCATTTAAGTGTATATCATTAAGAATAAAATGTTTATGTTTTCATGAATTATATATTCAGGGGCAAATAGAAGAAATACTCCTTTCTTAGGTCTAACATGCATCCTTGTTAGGTCATTTAGTAGCTGAATTTCCTGGTGTGGGGTCTCTTGCTAGTGCTTCCTTAAGATTTAAATCTCTTTTGGAAAACCTTCCTATTCCATGGATGAATCTGCTGTGGTTCAATTTATTCAGCATTTATAGAGATTCATTCCAATAATTGGAAAACATATGTTTCATCTTTAAAACTCTGCAGCATGCTTTATGCAGTAGATTAATGCTTCCATAGCATTTTCAAAACTAGCATTATCTGATGTTGTTGGTGATCCCACTGTTGTCTTCTCTCTTCTATGTCACTCCAACATCCTAATAGGCCTACAAGTTGACATTCAGATAGGTCTACTATAAACCCTTTATGTTGTCATCTATCACCTGCAGATACATTCAGACTAAATTTTTGGTACTTAATGTTATTGATTTTAATTTTTCTTTATTGTTTTCCCCTTTTAGTTACTTTGCGATGGTTTTTTCAATGCGATTTTTCTTAGGTGGATGTTGCGATTATTGAAGTTGGACTGGGAGGAACCAGAGATTCAACAAATGTGGTAATTATCTCTGCAAAGAATTGGCGAAGTTTTTTATTCTTTTTTGTTATTTTGGAGTTGCTCCAAATATTGAACTCATTTGCTCCTGCTGGTTTTACAAATTATAAAGTAAATAAAAATGGAAAAGCAAAACAGGAAAGATAAACTTCTTTTCTGCATTATGTTTTCAGATATTTTGAAAAATTATAAATTCAATTTAAAGAATGAAATCAATGACTTTGTAATTCTTTTATCAAATTATGCAGATTAAACAACCTGTTGTCTGTGGCATTACTTCTCTGGGGATGGATCACATGGAGACATTGGGTACATTTTTTCTGATATTACTATTTCCGTCAGGAAGTTCCTACAAATTTGTAGATAGATTCAATTTAAACTTGATGCATAGTCATGAGAAATTTATTTTATTCTTCTGGGAAAGGGCTTTACATATGTCACTGTAATCTCTTAGCACCAAAACTTGTGTCAAATTTCCTCCTACTTTGTCAGAATATCAACTTTTGTGCATTTCATTCGAGGTAACAAACAAATTGGGATGAGAGAAAAAACAAGTATTTTGCTGCTTACTTCAGGGTAATGATTATGGTGGCACGCAGGAAATACCCTGGGTCAGATTGCTCTACACAAGGCTGGAATTTTTAAGGTATGAAACTCAAACTAGCCAAAAACAGTTTTCTACAAATTTGTTATTGAAACTCTGTTTCAATTATTTAAATTCAAATTTTTCTTTTAAGTATTTTCTAAATTACATTGATGTCTTCTCTCCCTTGAAGCATCAAATTCCTGCATTCACGGTTCCCCAACTTTCTGAAGCAATGGAGGTTCTTCAGGAGAGGGCTCATGAACTGATGGTATTATATTTACTAGTTATATCATTTTGAACAATATCTTGCCAGTTTCTTGTTTGTAACTTATGTCAGGATGAAATTACTTTTTCTTGTCCTGATCTCAATGGCTAAAACTATAAATATTTGACCTCTGATTTTTTATTGTTATATCTGTAGACCAGATGCTTAGCTTTTGTGGTTGCAGGGTAATAATAATTACTTATTACAATCATAGAAATTGCTGAAATAATGATCCATTCAACAAAAGGCTATAACTTAGCATCCAGCTACTTTAATTCACTTTGATTATCAACAAAAAGGGACATTATGATTTCTTTCTTATATCCTCAAAATATGCCTAGATAGATCACAGTGGGGAGTAGTTAATTGAATTATTGTTATGAGGATAATTGATCATCTACACGTGGTCTTCTCCCTGTTATGTTCATGTGCAGATGCAGAAAGACTTGTTAATTAGTTTCAGCACTACTTATTACTTTCTCTCTGTTAAATAAAACCGCAGGTTCCTTTAAACGTAGCTGCACCTCTTGATAGTAAAAATTTGAAAGGAGTAAAAATTAGCTTGTCTGGTGATCATCAGCTCATTAATGCTGGTCTTGCTGTTTCACTTTGCAAATGTTGGCTTCAGAGAACAGGAAACTGGGAAAAGATATTACACAATGTTGGTTCTACTCCATCTGCACTTTTTATTTTGCTCATTTCATCTACACTTACTATATCATTCTTTAAGTAGTATGTGGCTTATTAACTTATTAAACTGTTTTTCATCATGAGAGACCATGGAAATTTTCTTTATCTGTAGAACATATAACTTGGATTGTCTGTGTGTGGATGTGAGGGAGATTAAGGCTTTAAGAAGAAAGTAATTTCTTTTGCAATTAGTTTCCATTGTCTATCTGTCCGTCTGTCTCTCTCTGAGCATTAACTGCAAGACTTTGTGGACTTAAAAAACAGGACAGTCAGGAAACTGATATTCCAGAAGCATTTTGTAGAGGTCTTTCAACCGCGTGTCTTTCTGGGAGGGCTGAAATTGTTTATGATAAGTTTTCAAAATACTATAATTCATCAGCAACGGATGAGAATTCCTGTGGAAATCTCATTTTTTATTTGGATGGAGCTCATAGTCCTGAGAGCATGGAGGCCTGTGCCAGATGGTTTTCTAGTGTTGCAAAAGGGAATGGGAAGGTGTCACCTCTATCATTATCTGCTTTGAGAAATTTTGGGAATGGTTGTGCTAGACATATAAAGGACAAGGTTGAGGAGTCTCATGTAATTTCAAAGCAGGTAAAATGTGTAAAAAGCATTAATATCTATTTCCATTTTGTACATTTGTGAGTTTTTCCTGGATATATTATGTAGAATGCATGGTATTTGGCTCTCTGTATGCATCAATAAATGTTCATATATCCTTAACATAGGTCAGGTCAGCTAGAATAATGGCACTCACTTAAATGTTTAAACCTTGTTACAGATTCTCTTGTTCAACTGCATGGAGGTGAGAGACCCTCAAGTTTTGCTTACTCATCTTGTTAATGCTTGCTCTTCCTCAGGTAGAGCTTCTTTGAACTCAAAAACATTAATAACAATGTGATTCTAATTTCTCGCAGAAATTATAAGTTTTTGTGTTTTATCGGTAGGAATCAAGTTACAAGTACTGTGAGGCTCTATTCCTATATTTGTATTCAACATGGTGCAGCATCAGCTGGATTATTTTTGTTCTATCATTTTTTGCTTTATTCTCTCTCTCTCTCTCTCACTACTCAACTTCTGTAAGACTAAATAATGGGAAATTTCTTTCTCAGATTAAATATGCCCTTCTGCATCTTTAGTTCACTTCAACCAGATTAATACTATAGGGCCATTGCTTTTTCACAAATGCCCAGATTATCACAATCAATGTTCTCTCATTTCTTCCTAAGTATACATACTATTTATCACTCTCAGATCAATTAATAAAAGTGAATAGTCTTTGGGTAAAATTCATTGGGTGTTCTAGTTCTTTTTAGTCATAAATATGCTTCATTCTGGACTATAGTGCTCCATTGTGATGATGCAAATGCTTTCACTTTATTCTTGTCTGTTAAAGAGTTTCTGAAAGATATAACACTGACAATGTTCTGAGCTGCCAATTTGGAATTGTGTTAGAGAGGTTGCCTCCTAGAGACTTGGGATTTTTATTTTTTTTTTGCTGAGCTATTATCCCTAGGAAAGAAGCTTTGCTATTGTTGTGTGAAAACTTATTACACTTATCTCTCTGCGTCTTGTTACGCTACCTAAAGCAATATTACTGCAGTTAATCTTCATTTGTGTGTGCATGTTTTCTGTTGTCTATATCTGTGGTAATGGGACTTATAATACTGACATCATCAGGATTTTGGCATTATGTTGCTCAGGCACACATTTGTCCAAAGCACTTTTTGTTCCAAACATGTCAAAATATAATAAGGTTACTTCTGGCACCTCAATTACTGCTTCAGATAGCACAAGCGGGGACTTTTCATGGCAGTTTAGCCTCCAGAGGATTTGGGAAAAGGTTATCCATGGGCCAGGTATTCTTTATTTTTCATAATATATCTTATGGCATTTAGTGGTGCGATTGAGTTGCACTTTGGAATTTTCTTTCTTGGCTTGTTTCATTTTTAGTCAAGCTTGAAGTTCATGCAAGCCTGGACACCACAAGCTCATGCTCTGATGAGTAGGCCTGCTTTGTTGACAAGCTGGTTCAAGCTCCATTTAGCTCAAAATAATATACTATTTTAATTAAATATTTATCTAATAATTTTGAGAGAAATATAATATCAACATACCATTTATATTTTCAAAAATAGAAACAATATTTATATTTTTTAAAAATAAGAATGATTAAAATATTTAATATTCATTTTGATCCAAGCTTTTTCTAAATGGCCTGGAATCAGCTCGGCTCATTTGCACCCCAAAATTTAAAAACCTATTGTCTTAATTTTCTTTTGCCAGTTCCGGTTTTTATTGAGTTTGTGCCCACCACCCTGTTTCACTAAAAGGTACATTTGTTATCATCATTTTTTACCTACCATAGGGGAAAATTAGCAGTTAAATAGGATTGTTGTTAAACTTATGGTGTAAATTTTCCAACAATAATATATATCATTTAAGATTTGCAAATGGCTGATGCAGTGCATACAGGTCCAACTCTACAACAAAGCAAATTTTTATTAGTTAGGTTGTTAAAAGTATGCCCAGAACTAGGAATCCAGTGATGAGTAGCTCTTTAGTTACATTGTTTTATCGCAAGATGTTGTGGATATACTAGTTTTATTGGGTTTTTTGCTAAGGTTTTAATGGTGTTCAAAATTTCAATTGTTTTTCAAGTAGGAAGCTGATGTTTACTATGTTTACTGAAACATAGTTGTCTTGAGCTCTCATTATGAACCTTTAGTTGTTACCCTAAAGAGAACACAAGGACGATGAGGGGTCAACAAATGATTTGGATTTCAGTAAATAAAGATGCTGAATTAGCAATGGGTTTGATTGAAGTATAGCTTTCTTTCACCCCTATTGTCTATGGTTATGGCTTTAACTATCAAAATTATTTGAGGCCACTACGTCATGAATAGGAGTAGAGAGCAATTCTCTGGGTTTAGGGAACAACTTGGAAAGCTTTCCTGGTACCCAGGTTATGGCATATGTGATTTGTGTAATCAGAAAGATAAGTTCATGAAGATGATATTTTAACTGAATTTACTGTTTAAGGCCCAAGTCCAATCATAAGGCATTTGATTGTACTGTAATGCATTTTAGATGACAGTGATTTAATTAACTCCTGCTGTTTATATTGGGCTACAAACAGATCCTGTGCTTGACAGAAGCACCATGATGAACCGCACAGTGAGCTTACCATCACTTGAGTTCCTTTATGAGGATGCATTTCATTGCAGTGCTGCAGATCAACATTTAGCTTGCAGTGCTGTGATGCCTTCATTGCCACAGACAATAAAATGGTTGAGGGATTGTGTTAAAGAAAAACCTTCTGTCAGAGTTCAGGTGAGAATTTTATCTTAAGCTTCAAAAGCATTGATATCTTCACTTCTCTTAGCTATTCTTTTTCTAACTCTGCCTTAAATGGTTTAGACATTTGCACTAACTCAGACACTGTATATTCTCCTTGTGAACTCAGGTTCTTGTGACTGGTTCACTGCATCTGGTCGGTGATGTGCTGAAGCTCTTGAGGAGATGATTTAACTTAAAGAGGATATGGATCGTAGGGGGCTTCCACAAAAGTACTTTCACATGATTTCCTTAATCAAATTTTAGGTTCTAACCAAATGGAAGAAGATACACAGATGCCTATGCTTACAAACACATATAACTGATTGAGATTCAGAGTTGATTTTGATCACACAGCTGCGACACCTGTGAGTTATTGTGCCAGGTGATACTTGGGTACTAATAATGCTTCCTTTTCCTGTAAGCTTATTGTGTGATTTATTTTGTATTTTATAAAAACACCTAGTGTTGTATAACTAATCCATTGTTTACAAAAAAGGAAACCTTTATTTTTCGCATTTATAGATTCAAGTGCTATCATAATTCAATTGTGTCTGATACGCCCTTAGTAACCAGATTGTATATAATTCAAGGCATTCCAAGAAAAATAGTGTATCCCGTCTATAACATTGTGCACAAGTAGGGAACAGTTTTACTTGATCCATGGGTCTTTATTCTGGTGGATGGAAGATATGCCAAGTGTAGAGAGAGAGGCCTAAATGCAGAGCCTTCTTGATTCTGATTTTCATTCTTGAGTATAAAAGCAAAGCATTCCATTTTGTAACATTATTGCTTGGGAGCAAGAAGAAATTGGAAAAGCTTGAGAAATTTCCTCTTGAATGGGGAAAAATGAATGAAAGAACTACAGGTAATAACTTAAAGAGGATGAATGTAGGTTCAGTGTAACTTTATGCTGGTTTTGTAGACTCCTGAGATGAGAACTTAAGAGGCAAGAAAGTCAAGGCCAATGGTTGAGTCCTATTACTGACACTTTAAAAGGTGGCTTTTAAACACTGCCCAAAGCAACTAAAACAAAGCCGATGTATAGTGTCTAGCCCAAGATGTGAAGCAATTAGATGAGGTGCACATGAAGGGTTTTAGGCCTTTCCTCCCTTTTCAGCATGGAATGGATAGTGGATGATGCCAACCATGCACCGACACTCCCTTCTGTAAGCTCACAGGAATGTGCAAGCACCATCCCACTATCTAAAGTGCACAGCTACTATTACTTCTTCATCACATTTTCCTTTTCTTCCTCCTCTCTCAAACTTTTACCTTTAAGGGGAAAACAAACTTTATTTCCACTAACACCTGAAAGCCGCTTCTCAAGTTTATTCTCTTTATTGACTTGATTTTATTGAACTTAAATTATCCCATTTTTTCTGTTTTTTTTTTTTAAAAAAATAAATTAAAAAAAGCAAGGTTTCTTTTGTCAATTAATATATTAGTGTTGACATAATGGTAGTTCATGTTATGGGACTATCCTTTTTGAGTGATTGGAGACAAGTTGTTTGTTTGGCAAATCATTAAAAGGTTGGTTTTCCAAAGAAGAGCATGCTTCAATAATTAGAGAAGATAAGGTTTGATCCAATCATACTTTATTTTGCCTTACATTCAAACAAATGAAATGATAACCATTTCTATAAGTGGGATACAAAGCTTCAGATTCCTGGTGGTTCCTGCTCCTTCAGATAATGGTGATGAAATATACCATTTAGTCTCTGTCTCTGTCTCTCTCTCTCTCTCTATATATATATATAAGCAGGCATTGTTCCACTTAGGTTGCTTGCCATTCGTATGCATTGTTTGGACAGATTCAATTCAATATATTCTGTATGGGTTTATACATATTGACGTCGTTTTATATTTATATTTGATGTATTATCAATTTATAGTATTTGTGCATCATTAAAAAATCAAAAATGTCACTTCATATCATAAATGTATAACAATAAAAATTTAAAAGTTTGTCAAAATAAATATTAATTATGAGAATTTTTAATTTTTAAATTTTTTTATTAACGAAATGATGATATTTAATTTACTAATAGTTTATAACATTTATATGCAGGTAGTATATAGATTCTATAAATTATCAATGTATTAAATATAATCCGTTGATTTTATTATATTAAATAAAATATATTTAATTTTTACAAAAAAATTAAAAATCTCAATACTGATTTGGTGTTGGGAAGGCTACTCCAACCCTTTATCGAAAGAATTTACAATGCGACGATTGATCCTTTCGTCTGCCAATGGTTTTTCTCTTTCCTTCTCCTTTTTGTCCCAAATTCTCTCATCTCATCTCCCAAAATACTCTCAAATTCCAAAATGATTGAAATTTCCCAAACATAATTAAAAATTCAATGGATATAACCATCCATCAATAATAAAATAAAATAAAAAAGAAATCTTTCTCTACATGTTAAATTTTGGGAAAATTTTTTTTTAACCCTTAAAAATAACTTGTTTTTGTAAATAAGCCTCTAGATAATTTTAACTGTTTTTATTCAAAAGAATAGATTTTGAGACAAAAATGCCCGTAATGAGCCATCTTCTTTGATCCATCTTTTGAATTATCGTCCAACTGCAAACACAGATAATTATTTTCCTTAAAAACATCCATTTTTTTTGCGAAGCTTGTGCAAAACAAAATAATGTTGTATGAGATGGTTTTTCAGAGATTTTGGACATGACATTCAGATAATAGAAGAAGAGTGACATTAAATCGAACGAGGAACAGGTTGTGATGAATCGAAAGCTTGGAGAATGTTGTGAAACCAGAAATCCATGATACGATGGTGAATCGAAAGGAGAAAAATGTGAATCCAAAGCATGAAATGGTCGTGCTACAACAGGCCATATGTGAGACGACTGTGGTAGGGCAGGGTTTAGAGTTTGTGAAACGACATGTTAGGAATGTGTGACACGACATGGTGGGAATGTGTGGTAGGGCTATGATACGGTAGGTTTTAGAGTTTGTGACACGACATGGTTGGAATGTATGACACGGCAGGGTTTAGAGTTTGTGACACGCCATGGTGGGAATGTGTGACACGTCAGCGTTCAGAGTTGGTGACACGTCATTGAAGGAATCTGTGACATGCCAACGTTTAGAGTTGGTGACACACCATGGAGGGAATCTGTGAGACGCCAGCGTTTAGAGTCGTGACAAGTCATGGAGGGAATCTGTGACACGTCAATGTTCAGAGTTTGTCAAACTCCATGGAGATCTGTGACACGGCACGGTTTAGAGTGTGTGACACGGCATGGCAATTGATGGGTGACACGACATGGTTTGAAAAATGAAAAAAAAAAAAGAGGGCAAATAACAAGGAAACTGATTGGACTTCAACTGAATGAATTCAATAAATGAATATTTATAGAGGAAATTGTGAGGCCATTTCATTTTAATTAAATATTTTTCAGAAATCGCAAACGTCTGTGTTCTTCCTCATTCCTCATTCCCAAATATAGCAGAGTGCTTGACTTTCTTTTTTGCAAGCTTGACGACACCACAATAACAATGTCGATTATCAGTGAAGAGGTCAGTCAATCTGAAAATAAAACTCCTTTTACAACTTTCTTCTATTCGTTGATTTTTTGCTAGGTTTGTGTGATATGTTCGTGTTTTTTCAATCTTTTTCAATTGTTAAGTTTAAACTGTTTTCTTCCCAATTTTATGGTCATACCAAAGTTTTGAACTATAACAGATATGGCGTATAGTGGGTAAACTGTTTTTTGGGGTTTTTAGCGTGTCACGACATTGGTTATTTTAGGGCAGTTCGTGTAATGGGTTAGTAATTACACTGATTGGTGTGTCACACGCCACGGGTATTTTAGGCCAGTTCGTGTAAAGACACAGTAATTATAGTGATTGGCGTGTTAGCGTTGGCGTGTTATTACATTTTACGTTATATGTATGGCGTGTTACCATAACTTACGTTATATGCGTGTTACCACAGTTTACGTTATATGCATGGCGTGTTACCACATTCTACGTTATATGCATGGCATGTTACCATAGTTTACATTATATGCATGGCATGTTACCACATTCTACGTTACATGTGTCAAACCCTATTCTATAAAATAATTACGACGTCATTTACATGCTCAATAGAATGGTCACATATTTAGGAAGTTTGAGAAATCGTTAAAAGACGATATTGCCCATAATGGTATCATTAAGTCGATTAAGCCTCGAACTAGTTTCAATAGGAATTTTAAGGTGAAATTAAGAGTTTCACAGTTCAGGGATGACTCAAAATGGTAATTCAGAGTTCGCGAATCAATTTGGAGTCAAACCGGAATGTTCACTATCCAAGGATAAAATGATCATTCGCCACTAGGGGACAAAATGAAAATTTTTAGAAAAGATTTTTTTTGGCCCCATTTGACTTATTGGAGTATAATTTGAGTATTGGAGTATGATTTGAAGTTTAGAAGTGAAAAATTTTAATTCCTGTATAATTTAGAGTATAGGGGAGAAATGATAATTTTGTCACCTCGGGGGAAAATCGGTAAATTTTTACCTCGACATTTGTCCAGACCAAGGGATTTTATTCATCATGGAAATGGATAAACATGAGAAATGTGTGGTTGAGAATTAAAGAATTAAAAGTCAAATATTTAAAATTTGAACCAATAAGGAAATGCCATGTGTCATGTTTTTATTATTTTATTATTTCTTTATAAAAAGGTAAAAAAACAGCCCATTTCTCCCATAGTGATCAGCCAAACCAGAAGAGAAGAGAAACCAAGGAAGAACAAACCCTAGGTGGGAAAAATCAAAGAGAAAGTGTTGAAATTCAAGGATTTGATCAAGCAAAGGTAAAATTTCTTTGATTTTGCTAGTGATTTACCTTACCCATGCATTTTCCCTTAATTTCCATGGTTAAATTACATGTTTTCATGATGAATTCATGGCTGGTCAAAATGGGTATGGAGAGAGAATGATCTTGGATTGGTTTGATTTTTAGGTATGTTAATGTTTTTAGGTGATTAATGATGTGTAGCATGAAAACAAGTGAAGAAAACTACCAAAGGTTTGGAACCCATCAATAGCCGAATTCTCTAAGTGAATAAAGAGGAAGAATAGGATGTTATTCTAGGTGATTTGATTAAGAAATAATAGTTTTTGGTGTAAGAATTAATGAATTATGGAGAGAAAATTAAGTAGGAAAAATCACGGAGTCAGTGTACCATTATTGGCCGAATTTCTAGGGGAATATTATCTAATGATCTTGATGTTTATTTGAGGAATTATGATGAATAATGATGAATTATGAGCCTAGAAAAATAATGAGAATTTTCGGAGCAAAAATAAGAATTTTTACCCACTAGGGGTATTTTCGTAATTTGCTATCAAGACTGATAAATTGAATCTCATTCACAGTCACTAAGGTAATTTAAGTATAATTGGGGTGTAGAAAGTGAGAAGAATTGATTTGGAGTTAAATTGGAGATAATAGGCCGAATTAGGTCAGCACCGCATTTAAGTTATAGTCGGACAAGTTGCATGTCATATCATGCATATACACCGAGCCTGAATTGATTTTATAATGGTCAAGCATTAATGTGGTGAATTATGTATTGTACATTGTGGATAGGTGGTGAGCAAATTACACTGGTAAAAGTACAGAGATTGTGCTTGAAGATTGGGGTTAGGAGTATATCGACTCATAGAACTGTGAGTGGACAACTTATCGTCTTAAATATTTAGAGTTATTATACTTGTTTGATGCTTTTATTGAATGGTGAGCTTAAATTATAAAATATTATATTTTCTAATTAAAATATTTTTTAATAAAAATGAGATTTATATTGGTTTTGAAATCAAATATTGTTTTGGAAAAATTGAGTATATGGAGACTGTGTTGAAATTTATGATTTTATATGTTATTGAAATTGGGGCTTATGACACTATGGTAGCATGATGGCTAAATTTTTGGGGTTGACATGAAATATATGAACAGTTTTAGATTGGTCTCGGTAGACTAGATTAAATTTTATTCGCCATATTATGTTACTGGAAATTTTATGGGTCTGGTGGTATATTAAACGGTCACTGCAGTGGTGGGGATTTCCGTGGACTACCTATGAGAGGGGTACGGTAACTCAATTATATACTTACCTTCTGGGGGAGATGTTGGGTGAAGTATCTCCTGAGGTATGATTTGAGTACACCTCACGTTCGAGCCACCACGTGAGAGTGAGACTCAGCCAACGCCAAGGAATGGTTGTGTGTTAGATGTGAAAACATATTTATGGGTATGGGTCATTGAACAGCCTTGGCGGTCTCAGTGGGATACCTTGACGAAGGTACTCGCGAGAATGATTCTGGCAGGGGCCAAGTTTAAGAAATTCATAAGCCGAAAAATTTTGATGAAAAGAAATTATTTGGTATAGATTGAAACGAATTTTGTGTTATGAACATTATTGAGATATAACGTTTTTATATTGTCTCCATCTACTCGGATTTAGATGCTTTTGATGGTAATTGTTTACTCATTGAGATTATGTAATCATAATCTCACCCTTCTTCTTATCCATTGTTCAGGCTCAGGACAATTTGTTGATAGTTGATTAAGACGAGAATTAATCTCAGAGTTGCATCCTAGAAAGTAAAGGTTCGTAGCCCTACATATTCTTAGTCAGTTGGGGGACCACGTGTCACTGTAAAAGTAATTTTATTCTTCAGTTATTTGATTTAAAGTATGTATGAATATATTTAGCTTTTACACCATATTTTTGGCGAGTTTTGATATTTTCAAAGAAAAATGACGAAAATGCCCTTGTGAGCCAGAAAGTAATATTTTATTGTTTTGATTTGGAAATGACTTATGATTTTTTTGAAATGTGAGATTTAATAACTGTCGCTCACTGGGGAGATGTGGAAGCTGATGCTAAGCCTTGTGGGGTTTCGATCGACATTCGGGGTAATGAGTGCCTATTGGGACGTCGCAATGGTTGTCACGGGCTCGATAGGAGTTTTGGGTCGTGACAACATGCATGGCGTGTTACCACATTATAGGTTAACTCACTCGTGCATATGTGCCATGTTTTGCAGATGCAGTTCAGACAGTATGAAGATCTTGACAGTTTGCTTATTGTGCCGAGGGAGAAGTGGGTGTTCAATGTCGCTATTAACACCCACTATAAGTGGTCCCAACTTTATAACATCAATAAGACCCTATAAGAGAAAGAGGAGTATGATGCAGTGAAGTGTATGTGCTTTGGGTTGCTGCTGGACGTATATCCGTAAGGCTACTTCTCCGCTGGTCTCTTGCATAACATCATGATCCGTCAAATCACTGTGACAGATTCAATGGAGCATGAGTTATGGTTTGCGATTGGGAAAAGCAAGGTGCGCATATCAAAGCAAGAGTTTTGCCTTATCACCGGACTGAAGTTTGGTCTAATGCCGGATGTGTTCACACGATCGTACTAGATTATTGAGGACAAAATTCATGTACGATACTAGAACGGGCAGCAGAGCGTTAAGTTGCAGGCCTTGCTTGATACATTTCACGGAGGCAACTTTCAGCGATCGGGAGATGCGACCAAGATGGCACTCATCTTGATCGCGAATAACATTTTGTTTGGTCAAGACTACCGTAGACGAGTGAGGCCTTGGCTCTTCTCGTTGGTGGAGGACACCGACGCTTAGAATGTCTTCCCATGGGGTCACTACGTTTGGAGGCTGAACTTGGACTACCTTTTGAGAGGGTTTGAAGTGCCTTCCTCGAACATGCAGAAGGTTCGTTTACAGTACAACATTTACGGATTCACATGGGTGATACAGGTACTGTAGACACTTAAATTTTGACAAATAATAAACCAAAGTTAAATATTAATTAAAAATTAATTAACTGAATAATTAAAAAAAAAAGAGAAAAAAGAAAAAAGAAAAAAGAGAGTACTGATAGAGCGCGGACGCCCCTGCCAGGACCACCACTACAGTGCCAGACACGAAAAACTCGTGTCTGGCAAAGTAGTGGAACGTGCCCCCTCCAAAAGCCACAAACGAGTATAAAAGGAGGGGGCACTGTAGCAACTCGGGGGATGAGCAAAAAATAAAAGAACAGGCAATCAAAAAATTCTTAGGAATCACTAGCAACCCAAAAACACAGAGAACCAAAATCAAAAGCCCTAAGTTTTCTAGCAGCCATAACCACAAATCCTCAACCAAAAAATCAAAAAATATGTACAATGAGAGAGGGAGAATAGTTGGGGCTTTTGGGTGATTTTTTGGCTCATTTTAGGGGGATTTTTAGTTATTTTTTTAAGGGAGATTTTTGGGGTTTTGTGCGGCTTTTTTGGGGAGAGTGCTTGAGCTTTTGGGTGAGAGAAAGAGGGAGGAAAGAAGGCTCGATTAGTGCTGCTGACCAAAGAGAGGGAGCCTTGGTTGAGTGTCCTAGTTGTTAAAAATATATATATATATATATATATAGAGAGAGAGAGAGAGAGAGAGAGAGATAGTTTGGGCCGTCGAGTAGTGAGAAAGAGCCGACGCCGAAAAGAACTTGGCTAGAGAGAGAGGCCGGCGGTAGACAGTGAGAGTGAAGGTTTTTTTCTTTTTGTTTTTTGTTTGGTTCAATCTTGAGGCTGTCGGCAAAGGTGAGGAGATATTTAAAGGTTTAGTGAGCAGTCTTCAAACCGTCGGTGAGGAAAAGAGTGAGAGAAGGGAAGAAAGGCTGTAACTGTGGGTTTAGAGTGAGAGGGGTTCTGTTGCCACCGACGATGTGGGTAAGAAAGCTAGTAGAGAAGAAAAAGGGAGCGGGTAGAAAAGAGCAGGGCACCTCCAGTTGAAAAACGTAAAAAAAGAAGAAGAAGAAGTTTATATAGTCAATAAGCAGAACGACGCCGTTTCGTCGGAAGGGAAGCTAATTTTGGGTAAGCCTTAGGCTTTTATTTTATTTAGATATTTTGTGGTGTATGTTCATGTTTTTAAGTTGGAAGATTTACATAATCTAGCTTTATATTAAGGAAGATGAGATAACATATAGAGTATATTAGTGTGATGGAATGAATTAAAAAGGTTAAGGAAGAAAAATCAGTGAGGTAGGAAATCTAAAAAAATTATAGATAATTACAATAAGCAAAAACTATTTTAGGAAAATATAGAAGAGATAGAAATTACCATAAGGTTAGATAAAAAACCAAAATATTCACCTATTATCTAATTATAAAAAATGGATACAAAAATGAAATGCTCATATGTGGAAATACATGGATATTTAACAACTAGAAATAATAAATAACTTTAGGCAAATGTTGAATATAAAATATATAATGAAATATAATAATAAATATTTAGTGATAGGAATGGGTTTGCTTAAATGGATAATCTACACATAAGGGAATATATGGTTAGATTCAAGATATAGTATAAGATGTAAGAGGGGTCGAAATGTGAGACATAATAAACTTCAATAGAGAAATTGATATAGAAAAATTATGAATGGAAATGAATGAAAAAATAAAAATTGTGGTAAAACTAAATATGTAATTATCAAAGTATTTAAAGGAGATAGTTTTATAAAATAGATATAGCTACAAATAAAGGAATAATAAGAACGAGAGCAAAGAGAAGAATTATTCAATTTTAAAAACACAAGTAAACAATACCGATGATGGGATGATCGGTCGGGACGCGAGAAGTCGTAATCTCGGGCTAATTTTCTTTAGGATCGGAATTCAAATTAAGGCTCCACCAGTATGATGGGAGGGTCTCAATTTTGGGGTTTCGAGTTTTTTAATTTTAAATAAATAAAAAATAAAAAATATAATAATAATAAAAATAATAAAATAAAAATAAACTTCAAAAGCATATCATATATTTCTATTGCATCATGCATATCATTGCATATAGATATTTTTATTTGCGAGCATAAGTCTCGATGATGGGATTTTTCGAAGATCTTACGAATGCAAGTTTCTTTTGGAAAGCTCCCTAGGTGAAAGGATGTCCTCGGGTCCCACCAGTATGATGAGAGGGCTCGAGAAACATCTTTAATAAAAAGGCTTTTGCTTGTAATAAGTTCATATTCACGAAACATTATTTTTAAAGAAAAACGTACGATAACTCCGACGATGGGATTTATTCATCAAATTTGCAAAGGTGAATTTCTCGGATAATTCCCTAGGTGAGAGAATTCCCCAGGTCCTACCAGTATGATGGGTGGATCCGAGAGAACGTCCTAGATAAAAGGTTATTCGTCTGACATTTTTTTTATCTCACGACATGCATTTCATCATGCCTCACATTTGCATTTCATTTTAAAATCAAGCAAAATAATTTAGTAAAATTGGAGATAAAATAAGTGAATAATAGCTAAGAAAATATAATGAACTTAAAGATTAAAGCCTAATAGGATAATCTAAAAAATGGTACTGTTCATGAAACGGGCGTCCCGGAGGTGCTAATCCTTCCCTAGGCGTAATCGTACTCCCGAACCTAGACCTAAAAAACGTAGACCAGTTTAAGATTCTATCGACAAGGCTTAAAATTAATTTAAGACTTCGTCGATTATAATTGAGTCAATAGGTGGCCAATCACACCTAGAAAAAAAGATTGGTGGCGACTCCTAGTGTGTTTTCATCACGTCTGGCGGTCGGATTCCTGGACCCGAACGTTACTACAGGTACTGTCACGTAACATTTTTCATTTTCCTTTTGACATGATAATTTATGGTTGCAATCGTTTATCATTTACGGTCTGATAATGGTTACATTTGACTTGCAATTCTGGGCAATTGAGGCAATTTCGACCTTGCAAAAGATAGTTGCCCCCTTTGCTCCAAAGGATGTTTACCCACGCATGTACAGATGGCAATGCAACCAGAAGCCAAAAGACTTCTATAAGGCAGTTGAGATGTTGAAGTCATCTCAGCAGGTGAGTGAATAGTTACTAATTTTTGCTATGAATTTGTATAATAATTTTTTCTAAAATTTAATCACAATCCTTATTTTGCAGTTGTGGACAGTGGAGACCTTAGAGCCCACCCCGGATGAGGCTAGTCGGGATTATTTTGTGGACATTGATGTCCCGTTATTTGAAGGCCACCAATACGTGCCAATGGGGCACATGAAAGATCGGGCGGATTGAGGCTTAGGTGTGAGGGAAAAGAGGAGAAACTTGAAGCACAAAAGAGCCACCGGTTCCATGAAGAGGAGGCGCACCGTCTCTGCTGTCGTCGATGAGCTTTCGGTCCCTAAGTTGATAGGGGAAGGTGACGACCATGGCAATGACAGTAAAGAGCCGGTAAGGACGGTTCTAAAGGTTTGTGTTCAACAATTCCATATATGATTATTAAATAACATATATGTGTTTGCAGTTGGACCATGCGACGACAGCTCCACAACCACCGATAGATCCTCCTCAGATTCACAATGCTAACAAGAAGCTGGTAATGATGGTTATAACGACTTTTGTTCAACAATTCCATATGTGATTATCGAATAACATATTTGTGTTTGCAGTTGGACGATGCGACGACAGCTCCTCAACCACAAATCTGTCATGCTCAACCGCAAAGTGGTCATGAGTTACCGGTAAGGATATTAAAGTTCTAACGGGTAAGGTTCAATAATTCCATATATGATTATTGAATAACACAGTAATATATGTTATTGCAGTTGACCTAGTCGACAAGAGTCAATGATGAAGTAGTCACGAAGCGTCAGCTACAACGGATCATGCACCGGTATGAAAAAGACATGTCAAAGCTGAAGACTTCAATTCAGTCATTGACTCTGACGATGCAAATGTTTAAGGACCGTGTCATTGCTAGGATTCTAGACGGCCTTAAATCACAGGTACGTTATTCTATCTTCACTCATATATTAGTCTTTTACGTTTAGTAGGTGTAGTTCTATTTTTTATGCTCGGTTTATGGTTTGTGGTACCATATGCTAACGAATTTTCCCATTTGTCTCGTTAAATAGGGTTGTCCTTCATCTGATGGTGCTGGTGAAGACCACGATGATGATGATTATGGGCACGATGATGAACTTGGTGTGCACATTCACGATGACGTTGCTGATGCTGAGGGAGACCCTGTTCTTGAGGCCGATCCAGTTATCGATGCATTTGCGTGAGGGGAGGGGGACCTTCACTCAGTCGTGGTGAAATGAAAGGATTTTCCTCAGGCCGATGCATTAATGGAGCCAGCAGCAGGAGAGGACCATCTTCCTCAGAGCACTCTTAAAGCCAGTGGCTCACGGTTGTCATCACTAGAGTCATTTGATGTCCATCATCGTGCAGCAGAAATTTTAGACCCAACTGAGCGGGCTTGGGTGAAAATGGCTAGCAAATACAAGGCAAGCCCATACGTAGACCCCTTAGTGAGCCGTCGGGATGTAAAGAGCACAACGGTTAAAGCGTACGAAGCTTGCAAGAAATACAAGTGCGCGAGGTACGCTTATAAATAACATTGCAAAAATTATTTTTTAATGAAGCATTAATCCACCAAGGCTTTTCAAACTCATTTTGTTACATATGCAGGCATAACATCGAGATCTTAGGGGATTAAGGGGCTGACGTTTTCACAACATTAGAGGATCCCAAAGAAGAAATGACTAGTGAACATATACGTACATGCCTCAGCGTACTTTGTAAGGGGATGACAGAGCCGAAGTCAAAGCTGTACATTACCCGTGCATGCGTGGTTGACACGATATTCTTCGTAAGTTTATTTGAAAATTTTTTAATTTTGAAAATACTAAGTTTTTTATTGCATTAAGTGTAAGCTAATGTATACATGCTTCACAGGACACTATCCATATGCTACACACCTCATTTCCAATTGAAGATGCCCGATCGACTATGGTAATTCCTGATGAGTTGAAGGCATATGTGGAGGGTGAGAAGCCGACACACGGGAAAAAATTGGAAGATGTCGATTTCATCCTCGCACCTTGCAATGTTAGTGGGCATTGGGTGGTAGCGAAGATCGACTTGGTGAGGTGGACGATCAAGGTGGTGGACTCCGTAAGAACTTCGGATGCTAAGGATAACGGAGTGCAAGCGGCTCAGATGACACCCCTTAGGACATTTATGCCAATAATCTACCACCAAGCCAGTTATTTCAACAAAACACGCCTGAAGACATGAGATTTGACGCCGATGCCATTGGACATTCATTTGCCAAAAGCTAAAGTGCATCGGTAGGATGATAGTGTCAGCTGCGGTATGTTCATGATAGGCTACATTAACGATATCTTGCAATCAGAATCGATCAGAGTTAAGCAAAATATGATTGCAAATATGCGTCGCCAATACGCTTTAGAAATTTTTTTCAACAGTTGTGAGAGCGAAGCTTGAACATATCGGCCCTTGTCTGTACATTTTTTGTATATACAATTAATTTTATTAATTTTGATATTCGTTCATTTTATACATTACTTTTTTTTTTTGTCAATTCAAACACAGTGCCTTTAAATTTTAATATTGTAACCACGTGGCGTGTCACACAATTCGAGCATGGCATGTCACCCCTGAAAACTGGAACAAGTCAGCGTGTCAGCTTAGCATAATATATTTTTTAGGAATTTTCATCCTTATATTTCAATTTTATCTTTAAAATGTTTTAATTTAATAAAAATTAATTATTATTATTCATTGATCAAATTTGATTGGATGATCCATAAATGTTTTAAATTTGTTTGGTCAAGTCATGTGTTTTAATCTTAAATTTCATATCATATGTTTTTAATTAGTCCAAAATTTTATTTTTCTAGACTTGCATCCTTTGAAGTAAACTCCTTGGTACAATATTATTATTATTATTTTGTTAATTGATTGGCTTAACATTTTATATGGAGGTAATAGTAAAAGGACTTCGCAAGTTTATTAAGTGTTCAAAACTATGGACAAAATGAAATGAATAATCAAATAATATATCTACAAAATTAATAAAAAAAATAAAGACTCATCTACAACAGGAAACTAACAAACACAAAATCCAAATATGAATGAATGTAAGATACTACAATAGCAAATTGTGACAAAGGATTACACATGGGTTACACATTTAGTTAGGCCGACAAGTTGTCTTCATCCACAAGACACCCTACGTTTTCAAACATTGTCCTTCGTATTGGACAGTTGTTGCATGTGTGACCGGTTTGTCTGCAACTTGAACATGCTTTCGATCGGGGCACTCGTGGAGGCCCCGATTGACTTGGAGATGGTGCTGAATATGTGGATGGAACTGTAAATGATGATGGGCAATTTTGTCTGTTATGGTCGTACCTCTTGCATTGCGAACATCTCCATGCTCGACTGCCTTCACCGACCGATAGAATCCTTCACCTTCTAGGTTTTCCCGCTTGGCCTCGCCAAGGTGGTGGCAAGACGACAATTTGTTCCACATAAAGGGGGATGTCCCACTCACTAAGATGGCCTACAAGGCGAATGGACCTCGCATAACCCTCCACCAAAACAGTTGTCTTATAGTAGTTAGTGCAGAATTCAATGGCTTCATGTTTACATTTACTGAAAAATACAATGAACTCAATCTTCAAGTACAATGTAAATACTATGTCAATTAGGGTTCAAACAAGAAATAAAGATATGCTGACCTTATTGCTGCAATGGCATGGCTGCATGGTAGTAAATCTGTTTGGAACTCACAACAAGAACATGCCTTCGTGGACAGGTTTACAGGTCCGTCCATTTTCCCGTTTTTAACTTCTCACTCCACTCGATTGATAGGTTTAACCACAGAGCAATGTGCATCATTGAATTGTTTGCTCAACTGCTTAGCAACCCAAGGGCTGAGGGGCATGGTCACCTTGATGGCCTCTTCGTACCGGTCAGGGAACCAACGCTGGAACATGTCTCTGATGAACTTGATCAAAACAGTGATTGGCATTTGTCTTGCATGCTTTAATCATGAGTTAACACATTCCGCAATGTTGGATGTCATCATATGGTATCTCCTTGCCAGTGAACAGGCACATGCCTATCTCTCAGGGCTTATTCTCATAAGGTTAGCGTGGGCTCCCGTGTGAATCTGCTTGAGCTGGTTCATATGTATGTTGAAATCGAAAACCTTATAGTAATCTCGAGCAAGGGTGAAAATCATAAAAACGTCGTCACGCTTGAACTTGTTTTTAAAGTTTTTCTTCAAGTGGTTCCCGCATAAACCGTGGTGTGCTTCTGGATATGCATTTTGGATTTCGTTCTTAATGTCGAGATGCTGATAAAAAATGAACATAGTGTTTTCAGGACAACCGACTGTTTCACGCAACTTGCTAAGAAACCATGTCCACGAGTCTTCATCCTCAACATGGCCGATGCCAAATGCAACTGGATATACGCACTCATTCGCATCTTTGCATACAGCGACAAATAGAACACCTTTGAACCTACCTTTCAGATGTGTCGCATCAATAGCAACCGTAGGACGCATTACATCCCTAAACCCCCGAACACCAGCCCCGTATGCCCAAAAATAATATTTGAATCTTTCTACCTCATCAGTAGACACTGCAGTGACTGTGCCGAGATTTACTTGTTCCAACATATAAAAATACGAAGGTAGTAGTTGAAATGACTCATCCAGGAGACCAAAAACAAGCCTCTTCGCATACTACTTCGCTTGCCAGGCTTTACCATACAAGCGTTCTAATCCCCACTGAACTCTCATCTCACCAATTATGTCCTTAGGTCTCAATGCTACTCCATTAGCCTAAAGCTTGTGTGACATAAGTTCACCAATTATCTTCGCACTAGCGGTTGCAAATCACCTTTGCAAACCATCGACAGTACATATGTGTACTTTATGGAACAACCGAACTCGCAAATATTCTCTTTCTTTAGGTAACTTCGTTGCACGCACACTGAACTTGCATGCCTTGTCCTTGCAATCAACCACATAACGAGCTTTACATGACCTTTTTACTCTTATCCCAAACTGCTCTTTTAGAGCCAACATGTTCAAAGCTCATTTCAACTCGGCCTTCGAGGAAAATATACTTCCTTTGTATAAGCGATCATCGACACATTTCGACTCCTAAGTTGTAATTGTTTGGAAGGAGAACCTTTTTGCACCTGAAATTACCTACGTACGAGATATCCTTGCATTCCCCTTTCTTGATAACTGTCACGGAGCAATGTACCAAGGGAACGAATCCCATTCTCATCAACGATGGGGTTATTGTATATGGAGTCATCACACTGAACATCTCCTACATCAACACCTCTAACAGGTTCCGTTTCGTCTTCAACATTATTGTAAATTGGAATGTCACTGTCATAAAGCCAGTCCTCGTCTGAACTCTCATCATGCCATTCATCAGGCCCATCATCCGAATTGTCATCAAATCTATCTTCACCAACAGGGAACAAATCCTTATTTCCCTCATCACATGCAGTATTATCCTCGAGCGTCGTAGTGTCACCCTCAAACGTCATAGTGTTGTACTCAAGTGTCGCATTCTCATTTGAAAATGCCATTACATCCTGTACAGTTTCACCCGATCGTTGCATTTGTTGGATAGAAGTAACTAATTGGTTCAATGCACATCCTGATCAAAATTATGCAACCAACTATTCTGTGAATGTCGTGTGTCTACCGGGGTTACACAAACTCTTGTGCATACGTCAATTGCCATTGTTGTGGGTTACGGATCGAATGCTGTAGTATATGTGAAGCATTGTATATCTCATTTTGATTGAGCTAATTACCATGTTATTCAGCTTCTTCATGTGACATAACATTTGTTTTGGCGTCCCTTAATGCTGACATACACAGCCAGAACATTCCTCTGTTCTAGCAAAATTAATGCAACATCCTCATCTTCCTTGATAATTGGCCATGATAGCTCTTCAGGTGCACTGATCAATGCATGTAACTCAATCTCGTTAATTTCTGAATTTACCCCAACAACATCTTCAACCAGCTTCATCAATCCCATAAACGACAAATCACTCCTAAACCCTAGCATTCGTGACTCACCACCCTTATAAATGCCATCCACCTACTGACCACCGTGTCTTATCACAAGTTGCATAATTGGAACCCCACTGAAATTTTGAAAACAACAATAATTTGTAAATCATTTAACACATTACATGACATGACGTGTTTTAGAATTTGTCAGTCATGTTGTAACACGCCATGCGTATAACGTATAATGTGGTAACACCCCATGCATATAACGTCAAATGTAGTAACACGCCATGCATATAACGTAAAATGTGGTAACACGCCATACATATAACGTAAAATGTGGTAACACGCCATGCATATAAGGTAAAATGTTGTAACACGCCAACGCTGACACGTCAATGACTATAATTACTGTGTCTTTACATGAACTGGCCTAAAATAACCATGGCATGTGACACGTCAATCAGAGTAATTATTGACTCATTACACGAATTGCCCTAAAATAACCAATGTCGTGACACGCTAAAATAATGCTAACACATGTTATAGATACATGCCGTGTAACAACTCTGGGCAATGTTTCTAATCCATGTTCTAATTTACACCAAATGTTTCAGAAATTTAAGTGTTGCAGCAATAAACCCAAACCCAATAACATACCTTGGTGTCATCTTTGTTATAGGATCTGTTAATCTACGACAATATGGCTAGATGCCGAGAGATAGACCACGGCCCGATAACGATGGTGCTCAATAGAGAGTTGACAGAGCTCATACAGTTCAGAGAGTTGATGACGATGGTGCTCAACAAAGAGTTGGCAAAGTTGAGACAGTTCAGAGAGTTGAAAGAGAAAGATGATCAAGCTCAAACAGTTAAGCATTTATTTTTTCAATTTTCTCTCTAGCGGGAGGGAGATATCGGGACCTTAATTTTAAACGATCTTTTTAGGGGCATTTTGGTCTACTCATGCTTTTTTTGGCTAGAAACAGATAACTTTATATGGGTGGTTATTTTTGAAATCACCTTATCATGAGGTCCATTTCTCACAATTTTCTCTTAAATTTTTGGCATAATATTTTAAAAAACTTATAAATTATTTTAAAAAATTCAATAAGTTATTTTTTTATTATGTTTAATCAAGTTCTTATACTTTTTTTGGACCAAATAGATCTTTGTGATTAGTAGTTAACTAACTATTATTAGTTAAAATGCTACTCCTTTAATGTAGATAACACTAATGTGAATAGTAAAAATATCACATGACCATATCATTATACTATATTAGCATGTCATGTTTGTGTCATGTGGCATAAAATGACAAGCGGTATTTTTATTAACAATCATTAGTAAGTTGAGTTTATTTTGACTCAAAATAAAAATATAAAAAATTTAATTGTACGTAACAAAAGAATAAAACTTATTTGAATTTTTTCTAAATAGTTTAATTTTTTTTAGGTATTATACTCAAATTTTTCATATGTTATCAAAATGAATTGTTCATAAATTAAATTTGTTAGCTTGAAAATGAGTATAGTTTTGATTATGAAAAAATTATTCAAACTTACATTTGCTTTATTAGAGTAATACTTGACAAGTTTTTGAAATGATTAATTCTTATATATTTGTTCATATATAATTACGAACTTGATTATTGAAGTTATTGAATTATATCTATAACCTTGTATGATTTAGTTATATGAGTTTATGATCCCTCTAACATTTATTCTTGAGATGTTAAAATTACAAGTTAGGCTCACAAGTGATGAAGTTTATCTCAAAGCATTCAAAGATTATCAATTTACACTATACCAAGCTTGCTTCATATCAAGAAACTCAGTCATCACTCGACATTTGATCACAAGGAAGATATGGCCAAAGTTACATGCTAAAATATCAAGGAATCTTGAATAAACAAAACTCCAATCAATCCTACAGTAAGGCGAGTTGATCTTATGGCAGAACGGGTAAGAACGAACAAGTCTTAAAAATACATAGCTATAGTCGACCTTATAAATTCTATAGTAGACCCTATGTCAAGACTGATGAAAAATTGTAAAGAAATGAAGCCATAGTTGACCTTGACAAAGCTATATTCGACCCTCTACGTTCTGATGTAAAAAATACAAGCTTTCTGGAAGTGGATTGACTAGAGAACTTCTATACTCAACTATATATGATCGTTAGACACAAAATTCATAAGGAAAATGGTTAGTTTCTTGCTCCAATAGCTCCAAGACTTTTTCAATTATAAAAAAGACCATTTGGAAGTATTTCAAAGTGAAGAAGAAGAAAGAAAGAAAGAGGGTCAAACTCTTGAGATCATGGTCTTGAAAGTAAAATAGAGAAAATCAAACAAAACCAAGCTTACTTGAGCTCAACCTTCTTTGTGCTTACACTCCAATCTTTTATCTATTGTTAGACATTTTTTCTCTATTGTACTAAATTAGCAAAATCAACCTTTTAGAGGCACTCTTACTATTTCTTGTCATGGTTTTAACTTAGCCTTGAAAAGTTAGTATAAGTTTATCGTTTTCCATTAAAAAGTAAATATCCCTTTAATAAATTGTGTAAGGATTATCGCTTCTCATTAAAAAGTATAAATCCTTTTAGTGGATTGTGTAAGGGTTATTGCTTGATCCTATTAAAAAGCAAAAATCTTTGTGTAAGCGTTATCGTTATCCATTTAAAAAGCAAGAATTTTTTAATGGATTAAAAATTCCTTAATTAGCAAAAGAGTGGATGTAAGCATTTGAGAAAATCAAACCACTATAAATTTTTTGTGTCTTAATTTATTTTTATGCTTTATGATTTATTGTTGAAAACTATTTTAAAAAATTACTTACTTTGTTTTTTACATGAGTAGGAAATTTATTTTGAAAAAGATTTGATTTTTACTTAATGTCTTCATTTCATTATTTTGCTTCATTTCATTTCAATTCAAGAAAATTTATTTCATTAGTTGCTTGTTTGTTCAATCTTTCTCAATCTTCACTACTTGAATATCTCTTGTTGAAAAGATTTCTTAAAATATTTTTTTCTTAAATTAAACTTGTTTGATTTAGATTTGAAAAACGCATATCAAAATGATAATTTGTCTATGGTTGATTGAATGGACTTGTTTAAAATATGTATATTCATCAAAGTTTTCCTTGAAACTTTTCTTACAAGCTTTTAAAACGAGTTTCTCATCTAGAATCGATTATCAAGTCTTCTCGACTCTATATTTGTCTAAATAGTTTTTGAAAAGGTTTTACCAAAAAAAAAAAAAACAATCATAGTCGACTAGAGCTTCTTCATAATCGATTATAGCAGTTCTTACTTTATTTTCCAAAAATTTTTAAACTCCAATTCACTCTCTTTTAGATAATTACTCTTTGAACGAACGTTTCTAATAAAAATAAAATGTTAAACATTATTGCGATTCCAAAATATAATTGTAGAATATAAAAAATAGCAAACCATTTAAATTTTAGGAATGGTTAAGCATTCTTTACTTTTTCCACATGTACCCAAACGTTTTTCTTTATTTTTCACAATTTCTCAAGAAAGTTAGGTTATTTCATGCCCAAACAATAATTAATCTATATTTTTTTCTATTTTGTCGTTGTTTCCCTTTTTTATATTTTTTCATTACATATATTTTAAAATTATAAATTATATATTTAGCAATTCAATTTACAATTTTAAAAGTTAATCAAATTACAACTCTTGAAACAAACTACAAGCACCTTCTTTTAGTAGCCAAAAATATCAAATATGTGTCACATTTAACTTTTTATTTTTTTTGCTAAGTGTCATCTTTCATTTATTTATTTTTATTTAAAGTAACTATCATGAGTATATGTAAGAGAGGGGTGGGTATTGGATTTATAAGTAAAGGTTTTCTTCCACCTATAAAATATTAGAAATAAGGATCCATGACAAGTAATATGAGAGAGATCCAGATCTTCACTGAAGTGAGACTCTTATGAAAGATATTAAGATTGAGGTAGACTCGGATCAAGGTACGATCTTTTTCTTTATAGGTAAAAGTGCAACGAGAGCATTGCACTATTTGTGAGATAGAAAAGGAGTGTTACACAATTGGATAAAATAAAATATCATAGATCTTTTCCTTTATGAGTAGAAGAGCAAATGTAATGAATACATTACACAATTGAATGAGATAAAGTATCATGAATCGAGAGAGAGAGAGAGAGAGATAGCAGTAGAATATGAAATGACTTGTCAAGTATGTATTTAGAGTTAAAAAAATAAAAAGAAAGAATCTTCGTGGCCCGTGACACTAATAGCATGTTTGGTTGGGAGAATGGCTAAGCCATTCCCCCTTTATTCTCAAAGAATTTTGGTTTCTTTGTTTGGTTGAAAAATGATCCAAGGAATAGCCATTCCATAGGAATGACTATTTTTCCAAATCCTTCAAAACCAAGGAATAACTAATACCACCTTCCCCCATGGTATTAGCTATTCCATGGTTGAAGAATAAATTCAAAAATTAATAAAGATAAAAATACCCCTTACAAGTTTGAAAATTTACAACTTTATTGGTATAAAATATTATTTTTCTCTCTCTCCTCTTTCTCTCACTTGATTCCAACTTTTAATAAAATATTAATATTAAATTATAAATAAAATATTAATATTTAAATTATCAATTATTAATAAAATAAATTATAAATTATTCCTATTTAAAAACAAAATAAATTAAAAATAAATAAACATAATATCATTTAAATTAGATAAACAATATTAATAATTAAATCATCAATTATTAATATTTTAAATAAATTACCAATTATTAATATTTAAAAAATAAAATAAAAAATTAATCATAATAATATTTAAATTAAATAAAATATTAATATTTAAATTATCTATTATTAATATTTTAAATAAATAATCAATTATTAATTTTCAAAAATAAAATAAAAGAAAATAATTGATCATCATAATATTTAAATTAAATAAAATATTAATATTTTAAAATATAAATAATTAAATTATAAATAAATATTAATATTGAAATTATCAGTTATTAATATTTTAAATAAATTATCAATTATTAATATTTTAAAAATAAAATAAAATAAAAATTAATCATAATAATATTTAAATTAAATAAATGTTAATATTTAAATGATTAATTATTAATATTTTAATTAAATTCTAGATTATTAATATTTAAAAAATCTAATAAAAATAAAATGTCACATAAATAATAAATGGTGTTTTTATCTTTTTATTTTCTATTCATTTCTTATTTCAAAATTATTGTTACCAACCAAACACTACAATAAGTCATAATAATTATTTCTGTCATATTCCTTTTGTCATACAAAACTAAGTAATAACTATTATATTCTATTCTCACCTCATTCTATTTCCATATAATAACTATTCTATTCCATTTCTATCTATTCCGCCAACCAAACGTACCATAAGAAGTAGTAAAAAATAAAGCGAATGAATATGATTTCCAAAGAAAGAGGATAATTTAAGGAGGGTTACAAAACGACAACCCTGCGTGAGTCATTATTTATGAAGCAGTTTTGCCAACAAATACGCCCAAAAATAAAATCATTTTAACTTGGTAATTTCTTCATCAACCATTTAAGACTCTAACCTCTTAGGTTTTGAATTTTGCAATTGATTTAACTTTATGTTAATTGATTTATGTGTTTCTAAATATTTAATTTGTTTTACTTTTAGTTAACAGTATACAATTTGAAATTTAGTTGAGTGTTCTTATAATATTTTTATTTTTTATACATAAAAAATTTCTCTAAATGGAATTTAAAAAAAAAAAGAAAAAAAAGAGAAGTCTTGTAGTTGTGGCCAAAGCTCATCAGTTGAATATCAATTTTATTATAAGGAAAGAACTTGAAGACGGCATTTACAACGCCCACGACAAAACGGCTCTTCGTTGTTGTTGTGTGTGTGTGAATGTCAGTCTCCTTCGCCAACTTCTCTTCGGTTTCAATTCTTGTTCCCTTTTCACTCTCTCCTACCTATACTTATATTTAATCATACATTTTCATTCTCCATATGTGCTTCAATCTGTGCCTCTCCTCATCACTCTCTCATGGCGGGTCTCTACTCTTCTTCAAGACCCTCCTCCTCCTCTTCTTCTTCCTCTTCTTCCCTTTCTTCTTCTCAGCAAACCTTTACATCTCGTCTTCTTTTGCTCCTGACTCTCCTCCCATTAACCCTCGCTTTCTTTGCTTTTATTCTCCAATGGCGAGGCGGTCTCACCGACCCCATCACTCGTTGGTCCCCTGACCCTTTCCAGTTCCCTGGCATGGTCAACTCCGGTTCTAACTCTCCCTCCGATCGACGCTCCGCTTCGGGTTGCGTCGATCTTTTGGGTCAGAGCCGGTCCCCGGCCTTCCCTTATTATAAGGATTGGAAGTTCGATTTCGGGTCGGATCTTAGGCCTAAGGTTAGTTGGATTTCCTGGTCTTGATCTTTGGTGGGCCTCCCTTTTTAGAGTTGATGAAAATGTACATTCTTATTCTATGATGCCTTCTCATTTTATTGTCATTATTGGATGATCTTAGTTTCGGTTTCTTTTTCTATGAGACAAGTGAATCGGATGGTATTGATTTTAGTGAATTAGGAATGAGTGAAAAGTAAATAGACTTAATTTACTTATCTCAATGAATCTGCTATATACCGAGGTTTAGGCCCTAATTTAGCCGGAAATGGACTACTTAGTTTTCTGAATTGAATATTTTGTCTAGAACAGTAAACCATCAAACCAAAAGTAGGCATGGCCGTAATCAGATGTAAATTAATTTCAACTGCTAAATGTCTTCATAGCCGTCGTCTAGATGATTTAGAACATAGGAAAGGTTCAGATCAGAGAGGGAAAAAATTAGAGCAGAAAGGAAAAGAGATAGAAGAACTAAGATGGGAGAATCAATTCCGGGGACAGACATATCAATAATAATAATGAAAGTCAATAGTTCATAATAATTAAAAGGTAGGAGAAAGTTGAAACAACATAAAGTAATTAAATGTTACACCCCTAAACCCAAATATAAACACAGAATGGCAAATATAATCTGGGAAGGCCCTGATACTCAGGAAATAAGCTTCCCTCTAAATAATATAAGATCCTAAATAATCTAAGATGTTATATATATATATATAAACACACACACACACACACACACAAATTATTATTAATTTCATAAAATTTAACTAAGCAACAAGATCAAATATTTGAAGAGTTTAATTGATTATGCAGCTTCTTTCATCCTGCATCACAAAAGGTCTACTTTTGGAAATATGTTCTTGTGCTACCATTGGTTTGTTTTGTCGATAGCTCATTGTAGATTCTAGCGGGAAAATTTCTTTTTGTTTGCACATTAAAACTGGTTGTCCTTTTACTAATAAAACGTTATTTTTGTGTGAATTTCGAAATTGATGGTGTTAATATGTATATTTAGGTATTATCGTATAAGGTTTGGGTGGATATGAAATCTGTTTGCAATAACACCTTTTTCATGCCTTGTTGTAAATGAACATCTTCTGAACTGTAGCAGCAAAAACGTTTCAACAGATGCAAGGAAAAATTATAAACTTCCACGTGACATTTGATCAAAACAAACAGCTTTCATCCATTTATTTTGAAAATTGTCTACACTTTTCAGGGTGTAAGTGTAAGAAAATTGATAAGTGCATGGTTTTTCAAAATGCAGGGGTGTTTGTGTTTTAAATACACTTTTCTTTTTTAAATTATTTTTATTTCTCTTGTTTGTTCTCTTCTCTATTAATATTAACTGATTTGTAAGTTAAAAAATTAATCTTGAACTGTTGTTTATTTGTCAGAAAAGAGAAAGATCCTCCAAGATTCCTCTTTTTACTCTTTGTGATTGCTTCACCTCTATGGCCTTTTGACATGTCAACTCTCTCTCTCTCTCTCATTTTCTTAAAGAAATTTTTTGCTGGACATAGACCATTATTATCACCCATGTATGTCTTTTCAACGTTGTGATGAATTTGGAAAGCTACTTCTTACATTCTTTTGGTGGTTTTGCTGCATGCCAGATATGTATTATTTCAAGTACTTCGGCAGGCTTGGAACAGACATTACCATGGATTTTTTATCACAAGGTTATTGGAGTTTCAACCTTTTTCCTTTTTGTTGAGGGGAAGGCTGCCTCTCCTAATGTGTCTAAAGTCCTAGAATCAATTCCGGTGAGTATAAATCCTTTATCCCTCCTTCTCATTTGCAATACTTTGTTATTATGTTCTAGTGTTCATTCTACTTTGCTTCTGTTATTATAAGCAAAATACATCTTTTGCAGGGGGTGAAAGTGATATACAGAACAAAAGAATTAGAGGAACAACAAGCTAAAAGGTCGGTACATGATTTGGTTGAATAGTTGATGACAAAAAGTATATGTTTTGTCGTGGTCTGCTATTAGAAGGCACATTTTGCACTTTCCTTTTTCTATACAAAACTTAAATGATTGTGGGAGAACTCAATGCTAGAGAGTGGAGTGGGGCAGAGAGAGAGAGTAAATTTTGGAGGTTCAGTCCTGGGATACCAGTGATTTGGTAGCAATCAAATCAAAGTATCGATAGGGACCAAAATACTATTCTGGTGAGCCCATGAAATCAGAATAAAATACACATTTTGTTGAGAGACATAAGCTCTGAAATAAATAGTGCTATGTCAGAGATGAACATATAACTTTTTTACACTACCATTAGATTTTATGCCATCAACTTTTCTTTATATGTTATTGTGGTTTTCTGGATTTGTCGTACTTGATGAGATAATCTGTTTGCTTCCATACAATGATTTCCTGAGATGCCCTTACTTTCTTTTTCATTTCTTTTTTTATTAAATACTTTATTGAAGTACCTTTTACATTCCTGGTAAAAAAAAAAAGGGTACCTTTTATATATTCATAGAGTCTGACCTAATGTTCTTCTATTTCCTTGTCCTATTTTTGCTATTGGTGCTTGTAGTCGTATCTGGAACGAGACTTGGTTGGCAAGCTTCTTCTACAAACCATGTAATTACGAGTTGTTTGTGAAGCAGTCCCTTAACATGGAAATGGCTATTGTCATGGCAAGGGTATGTTATTACATTTTCTTATCTGGGATAATACATATGTACGTGTAGCTTAAATTCATGTTGATGTATAACTCTTAGCCTTACAATTTTTTTCTTCATTCATTTATAGGATGCTGGTATGGATTGGATTATTCATCTTGACACTGATGAGCTTATACATCCTGCGGGAGCTCGTGAGTACTCCTTGAGACAATTGTTGTCAGATGTGCCTGGAAATGTTGATATGGTTGTCTTCCCAAATTATGTGAGTAGAGCTGCCTTTATAAATTTAGATCAAGTTTAAATTGTGTTTATTTTGGTGATAAAGAGTGAAATTGTGTTTCGTGTCTTTATTTTGTTTGATCATTGTTGTTGACACTGAAGGTAATTATACCATATAAATTTTTCAGGAGAGCAGTGTCGAGCGGGATGATATCAAGGAACCTTTTACTGAGGTATAATTTCCTCTATCTGTTTCTCATGCTTTATTTTGGCTAGGTTTATAAGACCAATATTAGTTTGAAGGGAACATTATTAAGTTTCCTGTCTCTTACACTTGCAGATAACCCAATCTTCTTTGTAACTGTCTGCGTGCAGCAGTTTTTGCTGTAGTTGTGATTATGTATGCATTCATTGTTTATGATTCCATCTTCTACCTTGGCATAGGTCTCAATGTTCAAGAAGAACTATGATCATCTTCCCAAGGATGTGTACTTTGGCAATTATAAAGACGCAACCCGTGGTAATCCAAACTACTTTCTGACCTATGGAAATGGGAAATCAGCTGCTCGTATTCAAGATCATCTTCGTCCTAATGGTGCGCATAGATGGCATAACTACATGAAGACACCAAAGTATGGTTATTTTCTTATTCTATTGATTTTGTATGAATGAAATGATGTGGTTTAATGTTATTTGTCATTATGAAATCTTTACATGTTGTTCTGTATCAGTGTTGCTAAGGTGCTTGCCTAGGTGCTAAGGTGCTTTGCAAACCTAGTACAGTGCTTGCACTGCTTTAGGCAAGGCACCCTTGATCAGGTGCATGCTGCTTGTGTGTAGGCGTGCTTTTGTTAAAGCCACAAGTGCAAAAAAGGCGCATTTGACTTAGGTGTCATTTTGGCTTCTTTAACTTCTAATTTCTTTTATCAGCTTTTGTTTTCATCACCAAAAGAAGATAATGTGAGCTCTCTTTACAAGAATAAAGCATTGGATAATAGAGTCCATGCACAACTCTTAGTCGAAGATTGAAGTGAAAAAATGTTGAGCTTCTTCAGTGATGACTTTAGTTAACTAGTACAATAATTCTTCATCTTTGGAACACGTTAAACAATATGATAAAGCAAACTCTTTATGTTCTATTGAAAAAATCATGGATTTCAAGCTTATTAAATACAGTGCAGAGAATTTTCTTTGTTTCATATACTATTAATTATCTTTTAAAATTTAGCATATTATTTGACTTAAGCGAGTAGTTTTTTTGCACTTTGCACCTCAGGTGATGTAAGGGTCCTATTGCTTAGAGTGGGCCTTGCACCTTTGACAACTTTGATTTGCACTTTTGTATGATAAGTTGTTAATTGCTATTAACGTGGTTGCTCTCTACCTTAATGATGGATTCTTTCATTTCTTCTGTTTCTTTTTTTCTAACCTCTTTTTAAAAGGCATATGCTTTATGATTGAAGAGCACAACTTCCTTCCTTTCTAATTTATAGGTATTTAACTACCTTGATTTTGTGTAATATTTTATAGGGAGATCAAATTGGATGAGGCTGCTGTTCTGCATTATACATACCCCAAATTTTCTGATCTCACTTCAAGGCGTGATCGATGTGGCTGCAAGCCTACAAAGGAGGATGTTAAAAGATGTTTCATGTTAGAATTTGATAGAGCTGTGAGTTCCAACTGATGCACCGTCATAATCCTTTTATATATTTCTAACTTGCATTTTAGTTTCTTTTGCCCTTGCTTTTACTTGAAGGATTTCCTGTTGTTTTCCATTTGGGTATCTATCTAATTTTAGATATGAGTTTGTCATATTTCCTGAGTTTTTTAAGATAATATGTTGTCTAAGATAAGTGGCATTTCGCCCTTAGGAAAATTGAATTTTGGCTTACCTTTCCTTGGGTGCGAACTTGAGTGTTACTTACAATCATTTCAAGGCTAGTTGAGCTAGCATATTGCTAGTTTATGTCAGGCTTTACTTGTATTTACTGATCTGGATGTATGTTGATCCTGATTGTATTTCTCCAGTAAATTTAGATATTAATGTACTTAATAAAGCACAGGCTAGGCAAGGAACAATATTAAATGTAAAAGTGGAGGCCTCTTTATAATTAGTAGGTGGGTTTTCCTTGATGTTGGCTTTGGCCATTTTGTAAGTTTAAGCCATAGACATAATGTATGGTGGTGCCTGACCTGTTCTTTGCATTATAATCATGTTAGGTAGTCTGCATCAGCAAGGTCTTTGTCAAGTGGTATATATGTTAATTTTGATATGGTTGTATTATAGAAAGTTCCATGTTTGTTAGGGAGGGAGAGAGTTGGAAAGTTATCTATTATGATTACGTATTTGCTGATGATTGTAATATTTAGATAAAGGGAGGGAGGCAAGGCAAGTGCTTTCTAGGGTACTCTCGATTGTGATATACTTTAGATGATGCTTTTAATATTTGGGCTTAATTTTGCTTACTGTTCTTTCATGTTTTACTTCAACAGGCATTCATAATTGCTTCAACTGCAACAGAGGAGGAAATGCTTCGCTGGTAATGCTTATATTAACGTATTAAATGCCCTCTATTTCATGTTTTTCATTTCAAATATAAACCAAATAGAGCTTATGGTGTTGCATGTTATAAGAGAGGGGTTCTAGTTTTTACCTTGAAAAGTTGCTTTGTGAGGAGCTATTCTGAATGTTATTTTCTTGAAATCCTCTTGTTATCTAAGTTAAGACATTTAATGATAGGTTTAGACTATAAATGGACTCATATACCCTAGTGATTTCTTTTAGGAGCATTAATACATGAGACTGTCTTCATGTGTCAAATTCCTACAGTTATTGGGCTTAATATAGTTAATTATCACTTTGCAAATTGTTAAGACTGTTGGATTGTTTCTGATGATCTACTCCTTACTTTTCCAAGTAGACGAAATATATTTCTCACCGAACAATCTATTTTGTTTCTTGGTTGTGTGGGATCGGAGTTGATATTTATCTTCCTCAAATAATGTTGTTCTTTTTACTTAGGTACCGTGAGCGTGTGGTGTGGACTGATAAAGCATTGAACTTGAAACTTTTGAGGAAGGGCATCTTAGCTCGGATTTATGCTCCCATGGTGAGTTAAGCTACTGGGCATGTTTATATGAAGCCTGCCTTATGGTTTTCAGCTGATCTTTGCTATGGATTATTTTGCTGATGACCATGCGTGGTTCAAGTGTCAAGATTCCTCGAATCATTCACTTTTTTCTCTTCTCACAGGTTGTAATTCAAGGACTTAGGGAATCTGGTATTTTCAGTTCTATAGTACAATCAGCACAGACGACTCTTTCAAAGGACAAGTTTTTGACATCCGTTGAGAGTAGCAACTCTTCTAGAGTAGATAAACCTGGAATAATTTCTTCCAGAAAGATTGGTGTGACAGAATCTCAGGCAACTGCCAGAAGGATCTTGGAGATCACCAATGAATTTTCTTATAATTCGGCAATCCCACCACTTTCTCCTCCAGTACTGGATGATATGCACATGGTAATATAATGGCATCAAATTCACAGTGATTACTGCTGCCTCATTGTTCCTGCAAAGAGTTGAGAAAATTGAAATAGAAAGTGGGGTAAAATGAGACAACTTGGTTTGCCGGCTCTGGCTCCAGCTCTGGCTCTGGTGGGGGCATTTTCCAGTGTTGGCTTTTCGTGGGGCTCTTCCCGATCATTACCCAAGCGCTGCTGTACATTTCTTCAGGTTTAGATTATATTAGATGATGATAGAGTGAGAGGTGTAGAGCGGGATTCTGACTAATACAGATTGATGATTGTTGCATCTTTGATATTGGTTTTGGATGCCTAAGGCTAATGGCTGGAGGCTGTAAACATTGAACCAGTTTGTGATACTATTTAGTTGAGAGGGGCATTCATCATCATTTTCCATTCCCCTACTCAGACTCAGATGATTGATGATGTTCATCAATCAAATTTTAGAATATGGTATTCTTTTGCATTTACTTGAAACAATCAATTGCATTCTATTCTCCATTCTCTCCACTTTGTGTCCATACTTTATCTCAGTACATTTCACTCAATTATAATTGCATATAAATACATTAACAATTTAAAAAACTTTTCATAAAATAACAAATTTCCATTTTTATTACCAGAACTCAATTACTGAATTGGCAAAAGGAAAACCAAATCATAAATTGAAAAATATGTATTAATAAGATCGAATCCGGGTAGTCCGGTTGGAGAGCCACACGCTCAATAACACGTGCTTTCCACTGTGTATAATAGTAGGAGCGATGCCAACACTTTTCGGCTGTTTAACTGCTAACTCGCGCTTCCTCTCTGTCTCTGACATTGGGTTCCATAGATGAACCAAGCATCGCCACTTGGTTTTAAGACTTTGATCAATCTTTCAAGGTTTTCTTTTTCTTTCTCCGATAAAATTCATTTGTTGTTTCTCCTTTTTGTTGTTTGTTCTTATAGAAATTTAAGCTGACTGGAAAATATGTAGCTTTGCAGCGGCTCCAAGGAGTTTGGGAGTTGGAAGATTTGTCCCTTCGAGAGGCAAAGTAATGGGGTCTAAGAGAAGAAGCTTTTCGACTTCATCCTCCATAGATGACCAAAACATTGATAAGAAACCCAAAGGAGTAATAGACAACAATAACCCCATTTCTGATAAGCCTCTTCTCAAGGTTTCTTCTTTTTTTTTTGCATGCTTTTTTCTTAGTTTTCTGTTTGGGTTTAATGAAAATGTTAAGAAAAGTAAATTAGTTAAGCACAATAATGATAAACAGGTCAAAAGGATTAATGGCTACAAATCCTTATGTTTAATCAGATATTATATTTTGAGTTATAAGGTATTAATTTTATGCTTTTGATATTGATAATTGCTTAAGAATGTAAATGAAAGGTACTTGGAATGCAGAATTTCAAGGATGATCCAGGAAAAATAGAGGCAATGACAGTTCAACAACTCAGAACTGCATTGAGGTAAATAACAAGTTTCAAGGGCTAACATATAAAAGTGTATAACTCCTCTGTTTGATGTTCTTGCATTCTGCATCATGGATTGATTTCTGTCATTTATGCACTTTGCATTTAGAAAATTTTTGTGTGTTAACTCCTACATTTAGTTTGTTGATTGGAAAGAAGATTGTTCCACAAATGGAGCTATGAGGTGAAACAGCTCATGTGACCAACACAAATTAGTTGAATTTTTTCTTAATCACATTCCCATTCTGTTGTAGACACTTTCCTTCAACTTATGAAGTATGTAATCCTGAATTTCCTTTTTAAGCCTGGTTAATGGGATTTTATTGACCCATGAAAAAGGTAAATTGGACGTGTCTAATTTAAGATCTGAGTTTGTTTTAACTGTTTTTAATTGACAGGAGTGCTGGTGTCCCTGCCAAAGGTTCCAAACGTGACCTTGTATCTGCTTTACAGTGCTATTTGGCCAAGGAAATAGATGGTATGCAATTTTCTATAGAATTTAAGTTATAATATATATTTTGGTATCCTGCAAGTCTTCATATGATAGCAATCAAGATTGAGGATAACAACATAAATTTTCTTATAGCGGGTATAATAATTAATTGCATGTGCAAGCTTCCTTTTCTGATCTCTGAAATTCTTTGCATGTGCAGGTGGAAGTTCTTTTTTAGCAGATAAACAAGATCCTTCCAATTATGATGAAAGCATATCTATAAGGATGGAGGCAGGATCCATAGAGGACCAAGTCCAAGATGTTAACACTATTTCTAAGGTTTCCAGGGTTCAGCGGAGCAGGAGGACGTTAAACCAAATGCAAATTAAGGGTGAAACAGTTGAAGTTGATACTAAAATTGTCACGATAGAGCAGAAGCTATCTGTTAAAACTGGTCGTGCTTCAGGTAGTGCAGAAGATATAGACATCTGTAGCATTAGCGTTTTATGTAGTTGTTGTGATTTATGGAACTATTCCATCGTTCTCTCATGTAGTTCGGTTTTGGTGGTTCATTTAGTTTGACTAAAAGGATGGATTATTGTGTTTGATCCTTGATGTGGCTAGGTAGGAAGCCTTCTCAGACAAAGAGGAAAGTATCTTCAGATGTTGATAGCAAAGATGTTAGTGCTGAAAATGGAGTTACCCTTACAGTGAATCAAAGCGAACCATGGACGATTTTTGCCCATAAGAAGCCTCAGAAAGGGTGGATAGCATATAATCCTAGAATCATGAGACCTCCACCTCCTATGGGGAATCCAAAGTTTGTCAAGGTTCTGTCTTGGAATGTCAATGGGCTTAGAGCATTGCTGAAATTAGAGGGATTCTCTGCCCTGCAACTTGCCGAAAGGGAAAACTTTGATGTATTGTGTTTGCAGGAGACTAAACTGCAGGCAAGTATATAATATATCATTTTGTAGCTTAGAAAATTTCAATATATTATAGATAGTTTTATTGAGAAAGTCTCATTGTAGTATAAAACTTTCTCTGCCTTAGCTTACCGTGATATCTGCGTTAATTGGATCACTAGATATTTTACTGGAGTGCTTGAAGCACCTCTTACATCATTAATTCCTATGTGCAGACATAGTTATAGCAATTAGCAGCAAACTTATAAAGTGGCTGCTAAGGCATTTTCCCTCTTGATGGATGTTTGTCCTTGCAGAATGTTGATATACAATTATGTTAATATTGGATGTTTTTGCACTAACTTTAGTTGTGGGCATTTTGCTGTCATTTGATTCTATTTGACACCTAGGATTTGTTTTCATACAAATGTGAGTCAAGTTGTAATATGGCTCCTAATTGGAATTGGTTAAAAAGGGTTAGAAATGAGTAACCTTCTCAATTAAGTGGTTGAAGGTTTTTTTTTTTTTTAAATATTTTCATAACTCAAACTGGCCAGGTAATACTAGTTTTCTTCTTTGAGCGTCAAATGATGACCAAATTGAGAAATTTTGATTGATTTAGTCATGGCTGCTCTAGCTTTAGATAATTGCGGAAACATTTAATTTCTTTCTGTGCAAAAATTCAGGACATGTTAGAATCTGACAATTTGTTGATATTATAAATTGCCAATAACATCTTTTTCCCTTGTGTTTGTATATGTGAGACTGTGCTTATTTGACTCTGTGTTTGTCTGTCCTTGTGAGAGTGTGTATTTTCTTTACATGTGTGTGTCTGTGTGCGCATGTATTTGTTTGTGTGTACATAAGAAATGTGAGCATCTTGGACTTGTTAATTTTCTTGATATATTGAAGGCACTTATTAATTTTGAAACAGGAGAAAGATGTCAAGTCAATCAAACAGTCTCTCATAGAAGGATATGAGAATAGCTTCTGGACATGCAGTAATTCAAAACTTGGTTATGCTGGTACAGCAATAATATCTCGGGTATGCCTGTTCTTTCTAGGATTCAGAAGTGGCTTATCATATGTGTGGCCCTCAGATTATTTTGCACCTTTGGGGATAGAAAGTATGCCACACTTTTTATATCCCTATCTTGTTTATAAATTAGGACCTTGGGGTGACATATCAAGCAAGTATTCACTCTTTTGACGGCAGTGAGGTTACTTCTTAGAGTAGCTTCTGCTGGATTATATGTCTGCTAACTTAATACTCTTATTTGCTAGTTGCTTAATTTTGCAAGATATGCTTTAATGTTGGAAATGCTTGTCTCTTGCATTGAAAATTTGAAATATTGTTGATGGAATCGGCAGATTAGAACTTAAAACATCACAGTATCAAGTTTCATGTTTCTAGCTACCATTCAGATTCTAATGATGAAATGGGACGTTGTGACCTGATACAGAAAACTATGGGAAAGGTGAAGACTAATCATACTTGATTAATCCATTTTGCGAATTTTAATCAACGGGATTTATTTCAATCTAATGAACTTACTGGGCACTAGGATTTGGTGTCTGTTTTCTTGATTCCATGTCTACTGTACATTTTTTGGGAGCTTGACCTTTTGAAATTCAAGTATCTTTTGCTGTTTCAATTGCTTTGCTTTTTATTAGTTTGCTGTTAAAAAATAGCAGTTGTCTGACAGATTAAGCCGCTTTCAGTCAGATATGGCCTAGGCAAATCAGATCATGATAGTGAAGGACGGGTTGTGACAGCAGAATTCGATTCTTTTTATTTGTTAAGTGTCTATGTTCCTAATTCTGGGGATGGCTTGAGAAGGCTGGTAATTGGCTTAAACACATTTTGTATGTTACTTGCCAATATTTGTCTTTTCCATTTGAATTTTTCAAACTTTTTGACTGATGGCTTTGTTTTTAAATCCAGACATACAGGATTACAGAATGGGATCCTGCTCTTAGCAATTACATAAAAGTAAGCATGCTTATATTTCCCTTTCTCATTGTCATTTCATTTTTGACTTAGTTATTTTAGTTTTCTGATTTGTGCTCTATACTGGAGAGTTTAAGCATCCTCCCTGTCTTGCTTTCTCCTCTCCCCCCTTTGACTTGTTATTCATGCTTTGGCATATATAATCCTATGAATTCGCAGTAGACATTAGATTTGGGTCTTTAGATTTAGGGAAATTGAGCAACGAGCATTTGAAAAGGTGATAGGTGCATATATTCCTCTGCTCAAAAAGCTGGTTCAAATCCCCCTTTCCTAGTTAGAAAGAAAAAAAAGATTTAGGGTAATTAATTTCTTCATTGCGAAATTGTCATCAATAATGTAGCAACATATTGGTTATTTTTTTATATTACTTGTCCATTTGGATTAGTATGAAACAAATTATTGTAAGTTGCCAATTTTGTGACTTGTCAGTAATTATATTCTATTCAATTTACCAAAGGTTTCTCATCTGTTATGCCATCACCCTTTTCCAAGTTTTTTCTCTTGCTGAATGCTAGTTCTTTTAGCAGTATTCAGAATGCATATGCAGGGAAGGATGGATATTGAAAGATTAAATTTTTTTAGCAATTTATTTATTAAGTTTGTAAATTTTATGGGCTCAATTTTTTTAAAAAAATATGTCTAGGATATTTTAGATCTTTATATTAATTCGTTTTGCTTGTTTAGAGTAGTCTTTAAGTACCTACATTAATTTTGATTAAAGTAGTGTATGCTGATGCTGATATCTATACTGTTGAGACTTAATTCGCTATCTTTCTCACTATTATTCCTCTTCTCTTCCTTCCTCCCTCTATTCTCCATTTACCTTTCTCTGTCCACTATTCCTGTAGTTTCTCTCTCTTTCTCTTCCTTTCCTCCCATAGTTCCCTGTGATTTCTCTCAAATATCTATTTTCTCTCTTTGCCTCATCTTTCTCCCTGCCTAATCTATTCCTCTTTCTGTTCTGTATCACAAAGTATTGTAGGTATCATAATTTCCTTTAAGGGGGCTTTTCTACATTTTTTCTTAATAGAACTAACTTTGTTCTTGCAAAACATATTTAATTTACCTTTTCCCTGTGAGACGTAATGCTTCAGCTGCTTCCCTTGTATGATGCAGGAACTGGAAAAGTCAAAGCCGGTCATTTTGACAGGGGATCTAAATTGTGCACATGAAGAGATAGACATTTATAACCCTGCTGTAAGTCATTCAAAATTTTGATGTTTTTTGTAGAACTCATGCTTTTATTTGACTAATAGCTTAACCAATATAAGCATATTTGTTTAATCAAAGAACTATTATAAGTGTTCTGCAAAGCAATAATTGATTAACAATCATTGCAAGTTCTTTCTGTCTTGTCACTCTGGGGCCATTGTTGATTACTAAGTTTGATATGTTACCTGCTTATCCTTGGATGATGGACTTGTCTAAAAACTATGAATTACTTCTCGTTTCCTTAGTGTTACATTTCATTTAGAGTTCTCGTATGCAAATACATATGGAAATATCTAGGGTGAGACAAGCCATCTCTTACCCTTTAAAATTATAATGACTTTAGATCTGAGAGGCAAGCGATGCAATACAACAGAACTCTGTTTCAGTCTTTAAACTGCTTGATGTTGGTTTTTATGACGTTCAATCACAGGAAAATAAGGTTCCTAAGCCTTGGTGTTCTGCTCAATGCATCAGGAATTTGTGAAATATACAAAATGCAGCCTCGTCTATTACTCCATCATAATGTTGCTGGTTCCCTGATGCAAATTAGAGCAGCAACTCTGTTTTCAGTGAAATGTTATAATAGTTGTTTCAAATTTTAAAATGTAGGGAAATAAAAGAAGTGCTGGGTTTACAATTGAAGAAAGGCAATCTTTTGGCACAAACTTCTTATCCAGGGGGTTTGTGGACACCTTTAGAAAGCAGCATCCAGGTGCTGTGGGCTATACTTACTGGGGTTATCGGCATGGTGTGCGCAAAACTAACAAAGGTGTGACATCCTACATTTTAAACTTACCCTCTTATTCTTTTTATCCTTCTTCATTTGTAAGATTAATTTTGTGCCAATTTTTTTGAAGTATATGAGACCATTTCAAGTATCCTTTGACTTGAGGATACTTCCTGTACCTCAAAATGATTAATATTTATTTGTTTATTTATGCTGGGAATGGTCGAATTTTGTTTTGGCGTTGCTTCTAGAGATTAGTAAGATTTTTGAGGGGAGTTAATGTAACAGTCACTGTGATTAGCTTCCATCATTAATAAATATTTAGCATATTTATTTTGGCAGTGCCCCCATATTTAGTTAAAATTTTGTTTTTTGGAACAGGGTGGAGGCTGGACTATTTCCTAGTTTCAGAAGCCATAGCTGATGATGTTCATGACTCGTATATTCTCCCTGATGTTATGGGTAGTGATCATTGCCCTATTGGCCTTACACTCAAGGTCTAGTCTAGTCTGCCCCAGCAACACTGGATTAATTGGCGTTTGAATGGGATAAGTGCAACATTGTTGTCAACCAAAACCCAACTTGAAAGAAGTTTGAGGGTGTTGGGAGTTACAAAATGGAATTTCACCGATGCAGTTGCTGCTGTGCTACTGACGTAGCGGGAACCAATTACATCTTATGCTGTTGGCATTGATTTTGCAGAAAATTGGAAGAGGGTGGAAACTCAAAAGGGCATTTGAACTTTATGAGATTGTATTAAAATGTATGGCTTTGCGTAGTTGGTACAATCTTGTTTTGCAAGCGTTTTTGGCCGCCCACTTTCATATGTAATGAACACTTGTGTATGCAGTAATACTGATTGTACTTATGAAACTTATGCTTCCCTGCCACACAAGTCTTGTTGCAATTGTTGTCATTGATTGTCCCATTGACTGGATTTTGTTGTTGATGGTTTTGCATGTGATTGAATTGAAGGGGACAATGATACTGAATTTGGCAATTTTCCATCATTCCTTTGCTAAAAGCTTTTACGCTTGGTGGGGGAGAAATACTGAATCTTTGTCAATCTAATTTATTATATTACACATCATCTTGCCTATTTTATATGCATTTTGATTGAACCAAAACATGTTTTATTCTTTGGTTCATCCCAAATATTGTAGAATCTAAACTTGTCCTGCAACAGGGAGGGCATGAGCATGACTACTCTTTCCATCCTTAGTTTAACTTAATACTGTGGACGTTTTTTCCCCCTAAATCCCTCTACCATTGGAATCAATTGTGGTCAGTTGGATGTTCCATGTTGACTTGGACTTTGAATAAAAGAAGCCAATAAATAAACAGTAGAAAAAGTATTCAGACTAAGGTTGATGTTTTAGAAATGATGTATATTATTTTCTGCAATGGCTTATGTGGAAAATATGTTACACGTAGGCATGAAATTTGCTATCGTGGCAAGATCTCGTTGGTTCAATGACGCCAAAAATGATACTCAAAAGCCCCAACCCACTCCAACTTTCCATGTAATGTAACATAGAATAGAGACACCGCAGCGACAATTCAAAGACAACATATTTGAGACAAACAAAACTTTGCAGAGAAACAGAGCAGCAGCCATGGCAGCTCGCAAGAGAGCTTCAGCAACGACAGCAACACCGACAGAAACAAAGCCGAATCCTCCTCTAACCCAAGAAACAACCACCCAAACCGACCCACCGATCTCTCCACCAAAGAAAGGCCTCATCTTTAAGCTCTGTCTTTTCTTTTCAATTTCTTACTTTTACCTTCTTTTCCAGCGATATAAGATCGAGCAAGACCTCAAGAGATCCATCCTTATCAATGCTGCCCTTAGCGTTGCCGGCTTCTTCCTTACTCAGAGAATGATTCCTGTTGCTTCTAGATATGTTTTAAAACGCAATTTATTTGGATTTGATATTAACAAGAAGGGTACCCCTCAAGGCACTGTTAAAGTGTAAGTTTAAAATTTTCTGTTTTTTCTTATAAGAAAAAAAATGGGTTGTGATTGCTTTTGAATTTTGTTGAACTGGGTATGTTTTCATTTAGAATTCTGATTGGATTAGCTAGTTGAGGATTGAATTTTTATTTTCATAAACTGGGTATTTGTCAAGGTGATTATTCCTTTGGCACTTTACATTGTTTAATAAATGTCTCTGCTTTATCATTTTACTTCCATTAAATAAATTAACGAGTTGCCTATAAGTTAGATCCTCAATGTTGGCTTCTGGTTTTGTATCCGAACCTTTATTCAATACTATCAAGTTTCTTTTTTTGAATTCTGTTGGTAGTGCTTTTAGATGCTGCTACTATATGCCATCAGCTAAGATTCTTATACTTAAGTTGGAATTTTTTCCATTTATGAAAATTATAAAAAATAATTTAAAAAAAACACTCTACTTAGTGAAGGCGGCTTTTGGTTTTGCAGGCCTGAGTCATTGGGAATTGTTGTAGGTATTGTCTTCTTGGTTTTGGCTATCTTGTTTCAATATTTTAACTTCACGGCAGATTCAAATGTAAGTGTGATTTGTCCCAGAAGTTTCTAGCTGTGTTTTTGCTTATTTATTTCTTTTTGAACTTCACATTGTGTAACTCTATTTTTCAGTGTCAGAAATTAATAGTTTATGAAAATATTCAAAAGCTAGGAACGATTGATAGCATTTTGTGGAAATGACTGCGCGGTTTAACACATAGTTAATTGCACATTTGAGTATTAAGTATGGAACTTGAATGAAACCATTGAAAATAGCAGCTTTGAAAAGGCAAGGTGGTGAGAGAAGGAAAAACAAGAAAAAAATAGAAAATTGGGAATTTTCTTGGAATGTATAAGGGAAGAATAGTTATAGCAGGCATAAAAATAGGATAAAATAGGAATTTATACCTTTTTTCCTTTTCACTAAATAAACTAGGTATTAGTATTGTTCTCATTCTTACTCCTGTTCCCATTCCAATTCCTACTATATTCTTTCCATAAACCAAGCATAACATTGGCAAAAGGATGAGATAGAATTTCTAGAGAACACTTCTGGTTGGTCTTGAAGAGAAAAGGAGTACCATAAGATATATCAATGTTATTTGAGATTTGTAGAAAGAATGAAAAGACTTAGAGGTAAACCATATTACAATGTTGAAGTCATTCTAAAAAACGATTTAGCTTCTTTAATTCTTTTATCAAATGTTAAAGCCCCTAATTGAGTGGAATGGGGGGAAATTTTTTCGAGTAGCTGGCCTCAAATACTTTGGGATTAAGGCTTAGTCGAGTTAAGTATAGTACAGGGAACGTTGAACTTTGAGATAACTCCATTTTCTTTTGTTGGCTTCTAAGAAACTTTTGCTCTTTTGCTTTTTCTTATGTGTATGTTACTTTTTCTACCAGCATTGCATGGTTCCTATCCCTCATCTTTAAGACAATAAAGATTTTGGTTCTTGGATCATAATTTAGGGCAAGTCCAAATTGCATTAGCTTTGATGTTAGCTTCTTCATGGAGAGTTTAATGTTTTGTAGAATTGAAGATCAATTTGTTGGTTATTGTTTATTCAGTGGCTTGTTGAGTACAATGCAGCCTTAGCATCTATCTGCTTCATGATTTTGCTTGGATTCGTAGATGATGTCCTGGATGTCCCTTGGAGAGTGTGAGTATACATTTACCCTTAAGGTTTTTGCATACTCGGTGGAAGCCTGTTAATTTTTTGGAAGGGTGTCCATGGCTTCTACACTAATTTTTAACACTATCCTTATGTTGTTTTTATGAAGAGCAGGAAACTACTACTGCCATCAATTGCTGCTCTTCCATTGTTGATGGCCTATGCTGGGCACACAACTATCATCATTCCAAAGCCTCTTGTTTCATTTGTTGGGCTAGAGGTGTTGGATCTAGGTACGAAATGATACTCAGAATTAATTTGGCAGTAAGAATAAGAACCTTTTCTAATGTCAGGATGGTGCTTGTTCTGTTTCTCTCATTTTCTAATGTTATAATGTTTCTCTCTTATATTGAGCACCAATCTACCTCTAATTATAATCTCAAATTTCTGGCCATTGGGCAGGTTGGGTCATCTTTGGTTCTAGTCATTTAGGGTTTTGACTTTTTTTGGGTTATTTTGAGTTGAGGTTCCATTGACCTTTTGAGTGAAATCAGGCTGGTTAAGTTGGGTTTTGGCTGGATCGGTGGGTCTTTGTTTAGGGTCAGCTTCAAACCACTTGTTTCCTCTAACAAGTAGCTAATAAAGCACATTTTAGTTGGGGGTGAGGTTCTAGCTCAGGTCTTTTTTCTTTTATCATTGATTTTTCAATGAATTTGGTTGGTTTTTCAAGTTGCATTGGGTAGTTGTTGTGGTTGGATCAGCTTTTGAAGTAAATGCATACATATATTGGCATTTATTGTATGAAAATAACACAGGAGGATCTTTGTTTAAACAATATGTTTGGTCAAGTTGTGCAAGAAACTGCAAATGTAAGTTTGGTCAAGTTTTAACATGTCTCTCGACTTTGGAGCTTTAATATGAATTAACTTTTAGATAGTGGTCACAGCATAATGAAAATTGGCATCAGAATGTTGCATCAAGTGTTCAACCTGTTGATCAGTAAACGTACTTGTTGACATGCTAGCATGTCCTGAGCTTTAGTTAATGATTGTCCATATAATTGCAATAATTGAAATGATTATCCTCAGTGATGGAAATATTTGCCCCTTGCCTGAGCCTGATGAACACAATTGAGCTAAGCCTGCGGAATTTTGTTTGCGTCTGAGACAAATATTTGACTTGGTAACTTGTTAGAACCCATTGTTTATAGATTAGAATACATGAAAATATTTTCAGGTTTCCTTGATGCACCTTTTGGCACTTATTTTTTACAGTGTAAAGCAAGGCTGGGCAACCATCAAGTTCTAAAGTTCATTATGTTTTTGCTCGTTAATGAAAAAAATACTAAGATATGCTGATTGATGAGTTAAACCTTTACCCTGGGATAATATAGAAGATAGTTAGGTGTGGACCTATAACTTAATGATGTACATAGTTTGACTGAGCCATGCCAAGAAATCAATCAGCTTGGATTGGTTTTAATGATGAACTGAATCAAGGAAAAGGAGTTTGTTATTAGATAAAGTGTATGTTATCATACATATAAGCATACAGCATCTGTTTTTTTTTTTTTTTATTGTACAGACAAATATACCATCTTTGAAGCCAGGACAGTCCAGATTTCCTATAATATTAATGTTATATCTGTATGCTGATACTTTTTGGGGCATGTGTGAAGATATAAAGGAAAGTGTTGAGATATGTCTTATATGTAGTTGGAGTTCACATGTAATATTTTATGTGGGAAAAAACAGAGGGCCTATATATTGCTAAAATTTTGAAGAGTTGGGACTTAAAATGTGAGCATAAACGTTGTTAAATTTGTCATCTCTGTTTTCTGTCCTCTCTCAAGTTAGGATTTATCCTTTTTGAACTGCTAAGCTTTGTTCAACTTTCAAATTTTTATATTTCCTTTGTTTTTAAAGAAAAAATGAATTTTTAAGTAGATAACCAAGTCAGTGAGCTGTTTATCCTTGCAAGGAACTCATAGTTGGTTTTGTTGTGGCAGGATGCGTATATAAATTGTATATGGGGCTTTTGGCAGTATTCTGCACAAATTCCATCAACATTCATGCTGGTTTGAATGGCCTTGAAGTTGGGCAAACAGTTGTGATTGCATCAGCTGTAAGCATAAACAACTATGATATTTGGAATCTGACTTTTATGCAATCTAACTTCTTGTTGCAATTCACAGATTTTGATACATAATATAATGCAAATTGGAGCATCTTCAGATCCTGAGTACAAGCAAGCTCATGCTTTCTCTATTTATCTTGTTCAACCCTTACTAGCCACCTCCTTGGCTTTACTTTCTTACAACTGGTAACAACCCTGCATTTGACCACCAGCTGTTTGCAAATCCTACTTCGTGGCTAACAAAGTCTTACTAATGGTTTTTTGCTTCTGTTGTTTGTAGGTATCCTTCTTCAGTTTTTGTTGGGGATACATACACATACTTTGCTGGAATGACCATGGCTGTCGTTGGGATTCTCGGACACTATAGGTGTGTGTTTGTCACACTCTGTTTCATTCGTATCGCCTTTGCTTAGATAAGATGTACCTGTATCCATACATCAATAGATACATATGCATCCATGTATGCGTGTATGTATGTCTCTTTTAAGTTTTACATAATGCCATGGGAGTAAATGCTGTGCCTTCTGACCAAACATTTGGGAGTTAACATGTCTTCGTTTTGTGATAAAAAAAGGGTGATGTGCAAGTAAAAGAACATGGCAAGCCAACTTGAAGGCCATGTTTTAAGAAATATGCTGTATTGCCCCTACTAATGGCATGTATGGTTTTAGATATTTATCCTAATCAAAACGAATTTGCTGATTTGACCTCTATCCGTTCCATTTGATTTTAACTCTTGGTGCTGACTTACTATGTAATTCAATACCGCTATTCAGGGATTAAAAGCAGGATATCTGAATGTCCTGCTCCAATCTACTATTTTGATGAACTTATGTGGCTTAATATCCATGATTTTCTGGACAAACTAAGTATTTATGCTTACCATCAGCAAGCTTTAATTTGGGGGAGGCGGGCTATGCTTATAAACTATTCAATATTGATTAAATTCTTTTTGGTTTTTCTCTTTCTATTTCTTGCTACAGTGAAACACTCTTGATTTTCTTTCTTCCTCAAGTGTTGAACTTTCTCTTGTCACTTCCTCAGGTTTGATCTGCTATCCTCTTTCTCTCTCTCTCTCTCTCTCTCTCTCTCTCTAACTATTTATAACTCTTCTGAAGAATATGCAAAACAGCTAATTTGCATTGACATACAATTTTTTTAGCTTTCTGGCTATGTGAAATGCCCACGACATCGTCTTCCAAGGTAGTTGTTTTTACCCATATAAGACTAAGCTTGTTGCCTGCATCAAAATTTTCTTTTATCTTTTAATCATTATCTTTTGTATCTTTAGATTCAATCCTGAGACTGGACTACTTACTGGGACACATGATGGGACACTTGTTAACTTTTACTTGAGAATAGTTGGCCCAAAATCAGAAAAGTCACTCTGCCTCCACCTTCTTTTTGTTCAGGTGATTTTCTCATGTTTGCATTCTTTCTCTGCTTGACCAACATTTTGTTTCTGTAATGTCAAAGTACCAGAGGAGTCAGGTTGTAGATGAACAACTTATAGCAGGCATTGAGACTTTACCATCTTACATTGGCTAGACGTAGAAAGATTTGACAGGATTGTACACAACCAAATAAATTTGGGTTCCCACAATCCTGACAATGAGTTTGTGTCATATTCCTGTTGCTCTCTGAAGGTTGACCAATTTAAACACGAATGCAGTTCGTAACTTATATCTTGTGAAAAATAGTTCTAATTTTTCCTTTTTCAAGTTGAATATCTCCAGAGTACCCTGCAGCATCCATTTGTTTGTTTCTGTCTCATTTATGTATGTTTGCTTCCCATAGGCCCTAGGATGCTGCTTCTGTTTCATGCTGAGGTACTTCCTCGCCGGATGGTACAAATAAGGTAGCAACATCAGAGAAAAGCAAAATAGTTTTGCTATACGGGTTTGTCGTGTAGAATAATTTAGCATCGGAACACGAGAGTACGTCTTTCAGCAGAGACAAATGACCTGCAGTCTTGACAACATTGGGATGAATGCTGACAATAGTATTACTTGCATAATTTTCCCTTTTTTTTTTATATATATCACTTGACAATTTACATTTTGGTGTGGAAGAGAAAGTTGGACGACATTAGATCATAGGAAGCCAATGGCTCAAAACTCTCTGTATTTACTGTTCCTTTTGCATTAGTTATTCGTAAGTCATTAGGCTTAGTTGATGTACAACCTCGCCTTGCCTTGTTTGAAACTGTACATTGACTGAGGTAATTTGAACTACATTTTTATTATTATTGTTATGGTGGTTGCAATTATTGAATTATTATTAGTAATTTTATCTTAAATTGATTGCTGCATATTTCTATTTTAAGATTCCGAAATAATGTTTACTTATATTTTTGTTTTGAACTTATTTTTCCTAGTATTTTTTTTTTTTTTTTTTAAAAACAAACTTTTCCCACTTCTTTTGTTGAGTTTTGCTCAGAGTACCTTAGGAACATTTTTTAAAGTTGCTATATTACATTATATTTTCCCTTAATGTATTGAAATTCGTCACATTTTAATTGTTAATTATTGTATTTCAACAAAAATATTACCATACATGGTATATTTACTAAACCTAAAGTGTGTCTTCTGGGCAATCATTAGGAAAATCCTTTTTCATTTAAGTTCTCTTACTCTTTTAAGATTAGAAGGTTCTCAAAGTCGTATGTGTATTTAGTAATTATTAATTCATCAATTTTACAAAATATAGTTTAATAAGATATATTTTTATCTTTAAATTTTATTGGTAAAATTTTAAAATTTCGATTTATTTGTACTTGTAGCAATCAAGATTGCTCTTAAAAACTATTATGAAGTTCTTATGAAAAATAATAATTTTTAAAATTAAATTAAAGTTGTTTGGTAAAATTTTTTTTATAAGTTCTTTTCTATAAGTTATAATTTTTGTTAAAATTATCATAGAAGGTATTTTTTTTAAGAGGTGAATATTGTAATTATTTTTAACAAATGAGGATATTTTTGGAACAAAAATAAATTTTTTTTTTGTATTTTTAAAGGAAGAGAAGAAAAAGCTGTTCCTTGGAGTTTTTTTTTTTAAATTTGTTCTTAAAAAAAAGTTATTTTTTTTAAGAGCTTCTCAAAAGATCATATTTGGCCTGACTTTTGCTTTTAAGAAATAGATAAATTGAAAAAAAGTTGGGCCAAACATGCATTAACTATAAGGCACTTGAGGAATTCTATACCATTTGAGTAGTCCTTTTAATTCACTAAATTAAAATGATTCCCCGCATACTTAAAACATATGCTTATAAGTAGAAAACATATGGTTTTAAAGATATTCCAATTATAAAAATTTGATATTTTTAATTTAAAAGTTTCATATTCAAATCTTAAAAGAATGAAATACAATATAAATGGTCAAATTATACAATTTGTCCTTATGCTTTGTCAAAACGATAGATTTAATTCATGTACAATAATTTATAAAAGTTAACAAAATCAGTCTAATCATTAAAACGGTACCACACTTTTTCCTTTATTTATATTAACATAGTATTTGACTTGTATTGACATAACATATTCTTGTTGATGTGGTGTTGAATCTGATGATTTGACATTCAAAGAATGATGCAATAATTAATGCTACTGTGATGTTGATCAAACACATGCATGGATTTTAAGTAATAATGTGATGTCGATGTGGTACTACTACCATGTTGCTGAGACATTTTATAAGAATTTAGAAATAAGAAACTACAAAAATGCTTTAAATAAAATAAAAATAAAAAAACCAACCATTATTTGTCTAGGAAAAGTTTTATATGATTTAGGGGCCCAAACTTACAAAACAAAAAAAATAGAAGATTAGAATCTTTATCAAGATAAGTCTTAATAGTAGCATTTTTGTCGACAATCTCTAAATCTTTATGCTCAATCATCTCCAGCAACCGCCTCTTTGACTTATTTGGTACTTAGATCATTTCATGGGTTATAAATTTATTTCTCAAGTGGAGGAGACAAAGTTGTTGAGGCAAGAATAACAACATTTTTAAAGTTATATGTAGCTAATACTAGTTGCTCTCAAGATAGAGATCAGGGAGAGCATACTAAGACTATAAGTATATCTATACCCATATTGTATGATACTGTGGTAAATACACAAGTTGGGAAGTAAGAATAAGTTTAAGCGATTCTTGAAGAGATTTCTCAATAACAAAATGTCGTAAAACAAGTGTCAATAAAAAAAAAATCCATGAGGGTAAGGAAGCTACATCTACGAATTCTACCTTGGAAAGGATTACGATATTGGTCAAGTACTTGATTCAGTAACTTTTTCAAAAGCTATTTCCAGTCCTTAATCAGATCTAGTAATATCTATATCAAACAATTGTGGTTGAGAACTTGTTGAGCTAATTGAGGGTTGCAAATCAATTGGTTTTAAATGGGTGTACAAGACCAAATAAGGTTTCAAAAGAAACATTAGAGGTTTAAAACCAAATTGGTTGCTAAAGGTTTAATTTAGAGAAAAATAATTGATAATAATGGAACTTTTATTCATGTATTCTACAAGAATTCTTTTTAGAGTAATTATGGCACTAATAACTCATTATGATTTAGAGCCACACAAAATGGATGTTAAGATTGTCTTCTTGAATGAGAATCTTGTTAGAAAGGTCTATATGTTGTAACTTAAGTATTTAAAGGGTATGGTTAAGATCATCTTTTGTGTAGACTTAAAGTGTATTTATGAGTTTAAACAAGCTTCTCGTCAGTAGTATTTTAAATTTGATGAATTGATAATCTCTTTTGATTTTGTTAAGAACAAAATAGACTGATACATATTTTTGAAGATTGTGGAACTTTAAAGAAAAATAATTGATAATAATGGAGCTTTTTTTCCTGTATTCTACAAAAATGCTTTTTAGAGTAATTATGGCACTAGTAGCTCATTATGATTTAGGGCCGTACAAAATGGATGTTAAGATTGTCTTCTTGAATGCGAATCCTATTAGAGAGGTCTATATGTTGTAACTTAAGTGTTTAAAGAGTATAGTTACGATCATCTTTTGTGTAGACTCAAAGTGTATTTATGAGTTCAAACAAGTTTTTCGTCAGTAGTATCTTAAATTTTATGAATTGATAATCTCTTTTGATTTTGTTAAGAACAAAGTAGATTAATGCATATTTCTGAAAACCGTGGAAGCAAGCTTATTTTTCTCATCTTGTATGTTGATGATATCTTGGTTGCAAGTAGTGATTTATGCATGTTGCAAGAGACTAAGAAAATTATTATCTAAACAAACATTAAAGATCTTGGGAAAAACATCCTATGTCATTGGGATTGAAATCCATAAAGATAGATCTCTTCACTTGTTAGGACTTTCAGTGTGCATAAATCGATCGTGTGTTAGATAGATTTTCTATGCATGAATGAAATAGTGAAGAGATGTTGATTGTTAAAGGTGATAAAATGTACTTGGTGCAATATCTTGACAATGTTGTTGAGGGGGAATTTATGAAAACGGTGCCATATGGTAATGCAACAAGGAGCTTGATGTATGCACAAGTGTGCACAAGGCCTAACATTACTTTTACAATAGATCTTTTTAGAAGATAATGATCTAATCTTGATAGAGATCATTATGAAGCTATAAAAAATGTGATGAGATATTTGAAGAGGATTAAGGATTTCATGCTAATTTGTCAAAAGGCTAAAAGGCTTATGTTGGAAGGTTATACATTTTTATGTTGGCAAGTGTTTAGATGATCGGAAATCAGCATTATGATGTTTTCTAATATGCTGACACGTGGTGTAATATCTTGAAAAAGTATAAAGCTAAAACTTGTGGCCTTGTCCACTATATAAGCAAAATTTGCAGCATGTTATGGAATAGCTACACAAGTTGCCTAGTTGAGAAATCTCATTAAAAAATTATTGATGATTGACTTTATGATAATGTTGCAATAGTTAAGTTCACTAATAACAGTGGAGATATCACAAGGGCTAAGTACAAGGAGATAAATATTTGACAGTTAAAAAATTGGTGAAAGTAGGTGACACTTCAATAAAACATATTACAACTGATAACATGATAACTGATTCTTTAATCAAGGGATTGTGCCCTGTCACTTTCAAGAAACATGTTTATGACATGGGTATTATGGAATCTTCTGATGTAATTGGTTAGTGGGAAATTTTGGTATTGTTTTATTTTTGTGCTTAATTTTATTTGAACATATCCTTGTGATATATTTAAATGGTGTTAACAGATAAACGTTAAATGTTTAAAATACCTTTTTTCTTTCTCCACTTTTTTCCTCCCCCTCAAAATAGCTAGCAGCACTCCTTTACACCGACTGGCCACTTCACGGTTGGATATGGCACTCCTCGGCTAGATATGGCGACGTCGAGGAATGTTGACAAACGCAAGGGAGCGCCAGATCCAACGTTCCTACAGTTGGATCTAGTATGGGAACGTTCAATTCCATGTTCCTATGGCTAGATTCGATTGGGGAATGTTTGATTGATGCTTGCCATGTCGTCCATTGTAGTTGTCCATGGTGGAGAAAATTTAGTGAGAAAGAAAGAGAAAGCTTATGTAAAGATAGAAAAAAATTGTATTTTATATAGTGTTAATTTTAAAATTAATGAAAGTTAAAATCCTAAAACTATTGCCATATCAAAAAAGTAATTGAAACATTGATGGTGGGCTAACGATATAACTTATATGTCTAGCAAAAGATATTCTTTTTGAGTAGACTATTCATTTCGAATATTAATAGACCCGCATATAATTATGACAAAAACTTAGAAGGTCAGGGCATTTTACCTTATATATTATGATATAATAAAGTATATTATATTCCAATAATATTGTTGAAGGAAAAGAAGCCCTAATCAATTAAAGAAAGAATTAACCAATTAAAGGAAGATTGCTAGTTCGATAAGTTTGAAAACAAAATGTTTTTAATCAATTAGAGTGTCCTTTAACTAGTTAACTAGTGAAAAAAGCTACCAGATAGTGCTAGTCAAATAAAGCTTAATCGGTTAAAGCTTGCCTTTAACCAATAATGGAACATTGTCTGCTTATTTGAATTTCAATGCTAAAAGACAAAATAACTGCTAAAAAGGCCTCAAATTTTCTGACAACGGCTAAAAACTATCTCCAACAGAAAAATCTGAGTTTCCAAGTATAAAAGGAAACTCCAACGGTCAAAGTTTTCTTCTTATTTCTTGGTTGGTTAAAGTGTGGGAAGCATTCTAAGATTTATTATAAGGGATTAGAGCTTGGGTTAACAACTCATCTTGTAAAAACTTGGTGAAAGTTGTTAATTCCACTGGTTTAGTGAAGTTAGGTTAAAAATTCTTCATTGAGAGATCAAGATAGTGGATGTAGGTCAAGGGGACCAAATCATTATAAACACTTGTGTTTTGTCCACTTCTCTCAACTTTTCCTTACTTCTTGTCTCTTAATTTTAACAAGTTTTAAACCCTTTATCTTATTTAATAAAGAGCTCTTCAAGCACAAAAAGTTACCTTTAAAATTTTTAGTGTTATTCACCCTCCCTAACACCCTTAAAATTAAGGCTTAACATCTTTAAGGGAAATCTAAATGGCTATGCAAAAGTTTGTTGTTGTTGAGGATTAATCCACAAATAAGCCTTTTCGATTTGATGGATCAAATTATGCTTATTGGAGCACTAAAACGTCATTTATATTAGAGTTCTTGATTATGAAATGTGAGATGTAACTACAGAAGGACCTTATATTCTCACCTCACCTAGTTTTGTCATGAGAGAGAAAATTCTCAAACCAAGGGTAGAATGGACTGAAGCTGAAGTAAAAAAAGTTCAAATCAATTTTAAAACTATTAACACTTTCCATTGTGCATTGATTCCCATTGAATTCAATAAAATCTCTAGCTTTATCACAATCAAGAAAATTTGGAAAAACCTTAGAGTCATTCGTGAAGGGACTTCTCAAGTTAAAGAGTCTAAAATTGTTTTACTCACCCATAACTATAAACTGTTCAAAATGAAACTGGGTGAAGACATCTCTATCATGTTTGATAGGTTTACCAACATTACAAACAAGTTCAATCAGTTTGGCAAAACCATCTCTGAACATGAGTTAGTTAAGAGGTTGCTTAAATGCCTCTCAAAAAGCTAAAAACCTAAATTCATTGCCATCTGAGAGGCTAAGGATCTTAATAAAGTTACTCTTGATTAAATCTAGTGCTCACTCTTCACACATGAACTTGAAATGAAAGAAAAAGAAGAAGAGTAGGAAAAAAAAGAAGCTAAAGAGAAAACGAAAAATCGTACTTTAAAGATCAGCACACTTGAGGAAGAACTAGAAAATCTATCAAGTGATGATGATGAAGAGTTAGCCATGATAGCTAGAAGATTCAAAAAGCTCATGGGACAAAAGGTAGAAGCATTGGACGAAAGAATTATAAGAATGATCAAGGTTCTTCATGGAAAAATAAGCACAAGGGTGATCTCAACAAAAAGGATGAAATGGTTTGCTTCGAATGTAAAAAATTTGGTCATTTCAAATCCGAATTCCTACTCGTCAAGGAAAAATCTTTAAAGAAAATGAAGAAACCAAAAAGAGCAATGGTGGCAGCAACATGGTCTAACGATGATTCTTCAAGCTTAGAGAAAGAAAAAGAAAAATTGAAAAAAAAGAGCAAATTTCTGCCTAATGGCAAAAGAAGAAAAATTTGAGGTAACATTTAACTCTTGTTATATTTCTTATGATGAACTTCAAGATGAGTATGATTGCTTATATGCTGAATTTGAAAGGCTTGCATTGAAATTTAAAACAATAAGGAACAAAGGCATAGCATTGATAATTCTATTTTATAGAATTATTTTAGTCCAATTTTGTATTAAATATTTGCTAAGTCTTTAATTTTCAATTATAATTTAGTTATTTTTAGTTGTTTTTATAATTAGTTTAGTTTTAAATGAGTTATTTTAATTTTATGTTTATTTCCTTTAATTTGGTTATTATTTATTAGTTTTTATGTTTTTTGTAAGAATTAAAAGAATTATGCTTAGATTTGGAAAGTAAGGTGTTGACAGACATAGAGTATGCTTGCATATGTGTTAGTATTTTGACCATAACTCATGCTATTAAACTCCAAATAATGCGATTCTTAGACCATTGGAAAGTTAAAAGATAGAGCCACAACTTTCATGAGATCACTTTGCCCAGTTCTACTTTGAAGATAGAAAAAATCACTTCAGAAAATGGCTGGGTGTACTGTTGCGAAAATTTCAATTTTAAGGTTGACAATTGATGTTTGGGCCTTATTACAATTTTAAGCCCGATAGTTAGAATTAGTAGGTTAATTTAGGGAATTGTGGGTTAAGATTTTTTTAATGTAAATGGTATGTTTTAGGAGAAATTAGGTTAGACTACCTTTGGAGATTTAAGAAGTCGAAAGTTGAGGCAAAAACTTGAGAAACAAGCTGCAATTAATCGTTTTGTTTTCTTTCTTAGCTTTTATTTTTCTTGTTACTCTCAGTGGTTGAAATTTCTATAATGTTAATTGTTTTTGCAATTATGCATAGCTAAACTATTTTTCTAGGATTGCAGTTGAACTCATATGTAATCTAAATTTTTAATCTATTTCTTGCTTATCTTTAATGGGATTGGAATAGTTTATTCCAATTTGTTCTTAATGCTTTTCATTGCCTGATCACCAATTAAATTGATTTAGGAACCTAAACAAACTTGAAAAAAGGAGTTTAGTGTAGACTAAAATTGGATAGCATATGATCATATTAGTTGATTTGCGTATAGGATAGGTATATACCTATAGGCCTTATGTAACCAGATTAGAGTTTGAACTTAATGAGTCTATTTTAATTTCAATTCACATAGAGATATAGTTTTTTGATTAAAATATATATTTTTATAAGACAAGTCGGGAGACTTTTATAAATAATTGAGGACTCTAGGTTACCAATTCAACCCAATGAAATAAGTTAAGGAATAGAGGTAAGATTTAGATGAAGTGTGAGGGATATTGTAATCCTAGGCTTGTTTGATTTGCTTTTTACCCAATTATCTTGTTGCTTTAATTTTTAATTAAATTAATTTTAGTTGAGTAATTTTTAGTTTAATTAGAATTTATATTTTAATTATTTGAATAAAACTAAATTGTTCTAAATTTAATACTTAGTAAAATTTTATATCAATTCTCTGTGAGATCGATATTCTACTTGCTTATATACTATCTATTTGATACGTATACTTGCATAGTAGAATTTTAACTAACAAGTATTGGATGATGAACTAGAAACAATTAAGCATGATTTTAATTTTGCTTTTGATCAAAGGAATGTGCTTCAAATTGAACTTGAACATTCCAAAACAAATTTTGAACTCTTGAAATTGGAAGTAGAGAGCAAAAATATAGCCTTAGAAAAGGTAATGGTTGAAAATGTTGCTTTCAAAGCTTCAATGAAAGAGAGCTCAAAATTGAAATTGAAAAATGAAGAGAGCCCAAAAGGCATTACAATTTTTAGAAAGAGAAGTAATGCATCCTCACGTCATTGCTATGTATGTGGCAAGAAAAGTCATTTCTCTTATGATTGCTATCATAATGGAAGTAACCTTCCCAAAACCAAATTGGTTTGGGTGCCTAAAAGATCTCATGTGCTTGTTAACCCCCCAGGGCCCATCAAAGTATGGGTACCTCCAAAGAAAAATTAAAAATTATTTTATAGGTTGAGTAAGAGTAAAAGGATTAATGTTTTGAAACTCAACCAAAAGAAAGGCAGCCTTAGTATTTGGATATGGGCTGCTTAAGACACGTGACTAGCAATGAGAAATTGTTTACAAAGCTTGATAGGAAGAAGAGTGGTATTGTTTCCTTTGGTGATGACTCCAAAAGTGTTATCTAAGGAATTGGAACCATTGGTAACACTTCTCAAACTCAAACTAAGCATGTTTTATTTGTTAAAGGTATAAGACATAACTTACTAAGTATTAGTCAGTTTTGTGATAAAGACTTTAGAGTTTGCTTTGGTTCTCATGGATGTCAAGTAATTGATGTTGACACTAACAAAGTTGCATTTATTGGAAAAAAAATTAAGAACATGTATGTTATCTTTCTTGATGAAATTGAGCCTAGTAGTGAATCATGTCTTATAGCCAAAGATGTATGTGATAGTTGGTTGTGGCATAGAAGATTAGGATATACTAACATGCACATTATTTCAAAACTCTTAACAAAGGACCTAGTCACTGGACTTCCAAAGATATCTTTTGAAAATAACAAGGTTTGTGATGCATGTCAATTTGAGAAACAAGTTAAAAGTTCATTTAAATCTAAGAAAATAATCTCAACTACTAGATCACTTGAATTATTACATGTTGACTTGTTTGGACCAATTATTGTTACTAGTCTAGGAGGCAAGTCATATGGCTTTATTATTGTAGATGATTACTTGAGATATACATGGGTATACTTTCTTACTCATAAAGATGATGCATTGCCTACTTTTGTTAAACATTGTAAAAGAGTGCAAAATGAGAAAGGGCTTACCATTGTTATTGTTAGAAGTGACCATGGTAGTGAGTTTAAAAGTGATGATTTTGAAATCTTTTGCAATGAGAATGGTTTTGATCATAATCTCTCAGCTCTTAAAACTCTATAACAAATGGAGTTGTTAAAACAAAAAAAATAGGACTTTAAAAGAAAAGTAAGAACAATGCTATATAAAAACAATTTACTAAAATATTTTTGGGCTGAAGTTGTGAACACAGTCGTTTGCATTTTGAATAGAGTTTTCATTAGAGTCATAATTTCTAAAACCCCTTAAAGGAAGAAAACCAAACATTTCACATTTAAGGAGTTTTGGGTGCAAACGTTTTGTTTTAAATAATGAAAAATATACCTTAAGAAAGTTTGATGCTAGGAGTGATGAAGCTATTTTCTTAGGTTATGAATTAAACTTTAAAGCAATAAAGTGTTTAACAAAAGAACTTTAGTCATAAAAGAGTCAATTCATATTGTTTTTTATGATGCTAATGCTGCACAAAGAAAGGTAGTGTTTGATGATGATGTAGATTATATTGAGAAGAAAATGGAAAAAATGATCTTGGACAGCAAAAAAGATGATGGAGAGAACTCAAAGGAGAAAGATGGAGAAGAACCACCTCTAGAAGATTTGCAAAGAGTTGAAAATCAATACAACGATCTACCTAGAAGCTGGAGATTTGTAAGAAATCATCCTCAAGAACAAATTATTGGTGATCCCTCGCAAGGTGTCAAAACTAGAAAGGACTAAGGGAAACTTGTGAATATCTGGCATTCATTTCATAAGTGGAACCAAAGAACTTTGAGAAAATCGAAAAGGAAGAGAGTTAGATTATTGCTATGCAAGAAAAACTTCTTCAATTTGAAAGGAACAAAATTTGGACCTTAGTTCCAAGAACAACTAACCATCTAATTTTTGGTACAAAATGGGCATTTAAAAACAAGTTGGATGAACAGGGAAATGTGGTAAGAAACAAAGCAAGGCTAGTTACTCAAGACTACAATCAAGAAGAAGGTATTAATTATGATGAAACTTTTGCTCTTGTAGCTAGATTAGAAGCAATTTGACTTTTGCTTGCCTATGCTTGTTTCATGAATTTTAAATTGTTTCAAATTGATGTCAAAAGTGCATTTCTAAATGGCTTTATATACGAAAAAGTGTATGTTGAATAGCCTTTTGGTTTTGAAGATTTTGAAAAAATTGATCATGTCTATATATTGTATAAAGCTTTATATAGATTGAAACAAGTTCCTAGAGCTTGGTATGAAAGACTTTCAAAATTTTTAATTGAAAAAGAAATACTTTAAGGGAAATGTAGATAATACTCTTTTCATAAAAAAGATAAAAATGATTTGATTTTGGTTCAAATATATTTTGATGATATAGTATTTGGTGCTACTAATGAAAATTTGTATGAGAATTTTACTAAGGAAATGCAGGGTGAATTTGAAATGAGCATGATAGGAGAGCTAAAATTCTTCCTTGGTCTATAAATCAACCAATGCAAGGATGAAATATTCATCAACCAAGAAAAACACACTAAGGAAATGCTGAAAAAATTTGGTGTGACTGAAATCAATAAGAACTCGTATGAGTCCTTCCACAAAGCTTGACAAAGATGATAAAGGAAAAAATGTGAACCAATAACTCTATAGAGATATGATTGACTCACTTCTTTATTTAACTAGAAGTAGACCTAATATTTTGTTTAGTGTTTATCTATGTGCAAGATTCCAATCATGTTCCAAAGAATCACATTTGACTGCGGTGAAGAGGATTTTTAGATATCTTTTGAATACTTAAGGCTTAGGACTATGGTATTCAAAAGATCGTCTTTTAATATTCTTGGCTATTTTGATATTGATTTTGTTGATAGCAAAACTGATTGGAAAAGCACTAGTGGCACTTTTCAATTCCTTGGAAACATGCTTGTGTCTTGGTCTTGCCAAAAACAAAAGTCGATTGCTCTTTCAACTGCTTAGGCTGAATATATTTCACTAGGTTGTTGTTGTGCACAAATATTATGGATTAGGCAACAACTAAATTATTTTGGCATGTCCATGCATAATGTTCTTATCTTCTGTTACAATACTAGTGCCATAAACATCTTTAAAACAATTCTATTCAACACTTTAGGACCAAGCACATAGAAATTAGACATAATTTCATTAGAGATACCCTGCATCAATTAGTCGATATTTTCACAAAACTATTGGGTGAAGATCAATTTTGTACAATTAGGAGAGACTTAGAAATGATTAATGCTAATGAATTTTGATTAAGTTGAATTGAACATGTTTTTGATGAAATATTGTGTGATGTTTGATTTCATTTGTTGTTTTAAATTGATTAGAAAATATTCCACTTAATTAAAGAGACCTTAGAAGGAAGGTAAGACCTGCATTGATTAGTTAAGCCTTCTTTAATCAATTAAAGCAATTTCATGTTAAAGTGGTAAGCCTAAGTCAATGAGGTGTTAATTAGTTAAAAATTCCCTTAACCAGTAAAAGCAATTCTAGTCATTAAAAGCATCTCAAGTCAATAGCACTTTAATTAGTTAAAGCTTGCTCTAATCGATTAAAGTACTTTAAATGATGAGAAAATTGTCATGCGAAAATCTCTAAAAAATTAAAAAAAATGAGGAGTGGGAGGTACAAGAAAACCACCCACTTAAAACATGAGTTAATCGGTTGCAAGACCTCAACTCAAAACTCTTCAACTTCATAAAAAAGAAAAACCCACAATCTAGAGAATAAAAACTTCAAACACCCAGATTTCCTCTAAAATCTGTCCTCTTTCTTTTAAGTTCTAAGTTAATAGGAGAAACCCTAAGCCTCCAAATTCGACGAAATCAATGGCCAAAACGTCACTTTCTAGCAAAGTTACTGACAAGGGAAAAGAAAAGAGACTAGTTGAGGATTCGTCTATTGCAATACCCAAGAAAAGGGGTAAAATGGTTCTAGATTTGTTAGCTGAAATGAAAAGGGAAGGCCAAAAGAAAATGGCCCCAAAGACAAAAGAAGCTACTGCAACAGAAGGCATTTCCATTGAAAAAGTAAGCCTTCAACCTCACGATTTAGGGACCAAGCATATGATGATAGGCATAGGAAATAGAAAATGCCACTATATCATGCGAAAATTTGTTGATTGGGGAAGTTTTGATGAAACCCCTTTGGTTAAAACAAACTTATCTAGGTTCTTTGATGAGCTTATAATTAAGGGTCTAAGTACTTTTAGAGATAAGTATTATAGCCCTACCCTTGTTAAGGAATTTTACTCTAGCATTGCCTAAATAAAAATGAGATGGAAAATCCTAATGATTTTGAAGAGTATGGGCTGAATGTGTTATTGAGTGAAAAATAATTTAAAGTCACTCTTACTGATATTCGAAAGTTGCTAAAAACAGAGCATTAAGTGGGAGAATTCTCAATTCGCCCAAACTATGACCTTTCACCCATGCGACGGATAATCACAGGAAAAAAAGAAAAATACCCCTAAAAAAGTTATGCAAGTGATATAAAAAATGCACAGATGAAGACCTTTCATTATTTCCTGGCTTTCACATAGCATGGAAGGAGCAATAGTTTCAGTTATGTTAGCTTTTTGTATATATGGTTGATGGAATCTGCAACACATGAAATTCATTTGAATGTAGCACGATATATGATAGAAAGTGATAACTCTCTAATATAGATTTATTTGAGCTTAATTTGATAATAATTTAGCTTAGTTCTTGTAGTAATGCATAGAAATTAATAGATTTTATTTAATTATTTTAAATTAGTTATTTTAGGTGAGTCAATCTAATCATGGTTAATTTATACTTAATTTGGTGTTAATGTGGATAAGATAGGTTGTTATTAATTTATTTGTGTTTTTGTAGGTGTTTGAAAAAAGAAATTTAGTAAAAGAAAGAGAGCAATTTCTCGGTGCAAACTTACCTTCAAAATTTTTGGTGCTATTCACTCTTCCTTAGCATTTCATTGGAACGAACAAATATATGTGCACTTATTAGTGTAAGTTTACACTAAAAAAACCTTAAATCCTATGATATATATATAAGAAAGGCTAAACTTCTCTCATGTCGACAAAAAACATTAAGAATCTTACCCATAAGAGAGTTGTCAATTGAGAAGAAAGATCCTAATTACACTAAATCTCAACAATTAATGAAGTTAATCAAATCATTTGTTAAGAATCAAATATGATTTATATTTTAAATTTCAATTGTAATAAATAGATATTGAGTTAGTATAAATGATTACGCATAAAGTTCAACACTATATCCTATTGTTATAATGACTTTGATTCGAAACTTGACCAAACGTCCAAGTTTGGACCAGAGTCGAACAAATTGCAATGTGACATTGAGCATGATTTTGAGACATCAGTGAACGGATTTGATGTATTGGTTGATCCCAGCAAACTGTTATCCTCTTCCAAGGGTCTAATTGTACTGGTCATGGTTGTTAAGATTTCATTTGTAGATAACTTCAAGTCAACGTAAAAGCATCATTAGCAATGTTTCTTTTCGGCATAATACTCCGTTAAACTGTCCATGAAAATGTAAGTAAGTTTTTATTTATATTGAGTTCAATCACATTATCATATTTTTGTTTTAGATCAAATAGATTTATATTGAGTTCAATCACATTATCATATTTTTGTTTTGGATCAAATAGATTTTTATGACTAGTCATTAATTAATTGTCATTACTTAAAATATCACTTTTTATTTTTTATGTCACGTGATGTTAACGTGAATAGTAAAAATATCACGTGAACATGTTATTATGTTATGTTAACGTATAACATTATCGTTGACTATAATATGTCAACATATCACATTAATACCATGTGTCATAAAATGATTAATCGACTGTTATTTATAAAAACCTATTTGCCTCGAAATAAAAAACACAGATTGACTAAACATAATAAAAGAATAAAAATTTATTTGAATTTTATTAAATAGTTCAATAAGTTTTTAATTATTACATGCTTTAGTTTCTCTCATATATACTAAACGCACTATGACATACTTTTGTCTTATTCCTTTGAAAAATTCTTTGATTGTTTGAATTCTTCAGAACAGTAAATTTTGCATTATTTTAACCTGACCTTAAGTTTAAGGGAAGTTTGGTCTATGGTCTTTTTTTCTCTTGAGCAAGCATGAAAGTAAGATGCCTAGAATGAATAATTGTTCTAGGTAGGCGTTGACACCGCTCGCAGAAAACCAGCGTGGCGTTTAGTGGAAGTTAAACTATAACATCCTGGCTGGTTTGTTTCGGCAGACTTGGGCTAAAAAAGCTTAATAAGACTTGATTTGGTAAAGAGTCCTGAAATCCAGATGATCAAGCACAACAATATATCCTTCAAATAGAGATTACTTCTGCAAGAAAAAGAATGAAAACGACAGAACGTAGATAAACAGAAACTAAGAACATAAAAAATTGCCCACCCCATGATGGAACAAAACACAGTTTTGCTCAGACAGCCAGGAAGCTCCTACAGGTAACAGTACATTTGAAGCCCTTTGGACTCAAGATACAGGCTACAGAATGCCGATGATGGATATAAAATCCAACTAGTCACAATATAATTACTATAACAGATCGATATATTGGACAGATTAACAAACATATCACTTAACAACACACACTCTCAGGATTAAAAATAATATTTAGAAATTCAGACACGCCTTCCGAAGAAGCAAACTACAAAAATGCAACGGAAATTGAACATAACAGGGACTTTGCCAAAAGCTGTTGTACCTATTATATACTATCATACCAACACAGAACAAATAAAATAATATTGAGACCTACAATCTACAGCATTATATACCATATGCTTATAACTTTTTACTTACAAAACTTGCCACTCCCAATTCCATAGGGACTCCTGCTTTGCCAATTTCGTAATGTTTAATTGGCCCACCCGCAATAATTCACAGAGTTCCACTGTGTCGAATCCACAGGTGGTCGTTCATATGCAAAATTTGCCCTCTGCCTCCCTCTCACATTCCTCCATCCCCGATTATTCTGACGGTTATCACTATGAAATCTTGAGGTTTTATACCTTGACATGTACCGCCCAGGGCCTTCTCTCTTTCTTCTTGTACCATCCCATGCATCCCAATCGCCACTCCGATAATCCACGTAGTTAGATTCATTATTGTCCCACTCATTATAGTTATTCTCCCTTCGGTTCCATTCCCAAGAATTATTCCAACAGTTTCTATATTCAATATCTTTCATGTTGCAATTATTTGAAGCATAATTCTGCTCCCAAGAATTTTCACAGTCTTGGTTTTTCCAATTGGAAGACATGTTATTCTCCTTCACTACACCCTCTTCGGCATCCCCCCATCCACCACAGGAAAATGACTGATTCAAAAGAAGAGAATTACCAAGAATCACAACATTCTCACTTTTATCCTTCTCATCAGGGGTGTTCGGTTCTCTCTCCAAGTCCAGAAGCAGTTCAGGATCAATTTCGGAGTCCCAATCTATTTCATCGATATAACTGTCAGGGTCTGGGAGTCTTATGTCACAAGGAAGGCCATTAATCTCAGCCCAAAACCGGTTTTTAGCGTTATAGAATGCCTCTTCACCAGCTGAGTCATTCCACTGGACTACATTGTCATAAAGATACATAAACCTCTTGGTTTCTAGGAGCTTCCGCCACGGAACAGAGCCTACCAAAGTGCAAAACTTCTTCTCCCATGAAGGTACGGTAGGCTGCCACGTAGCTGGGATAGAGGATTTAAGAAATGTCAGGGTAATCATTCACACAGGAGTCATTATTGCAATAAAATCAGATAATCATAATAGGCATATTCATTTTCAATGAAACACATTGCTATAATTTCCAGAAAGGGAGACACATGCAAGAAACTAGATAGGAAAGAGATCCTGAAACTCTACTTTAAGTTTGGATACAGCTGATCCCATAAGCTATTTATGGAAAAGCCTAGAAAACGACAGCAAAAATGAATACGTAAGCATAAGCTGAGCATATTTGGACCAATGCCGTCTGCATGCTAGTTAGAATACAGTTACAAGAGATTATATTGTCAGCTGGAATAATTCGGCATACTCTTTATGACAATGTATTGCTCATCTGGAGAATTCTCATGATCTCAAAATAAAATTATCGATCTCATAGTGGATTTCCATATCCTTCCTTACATTTGTCACTCAACTGTTCCCATCTGCAACAAAAGATTGGGAACTGAAACAAGTTCCTTAGTAACCATGCAGAAGGCAGCTCTTTTTCTTATTCTAACAAAGGAACACTATCCCAATTCAAAAAGAGATCCAGGGATGTCTAAGACCCAGAGCAATATATTCAACCTTACCAAACAATAAATATTAATAATAAATAACAAAACGTTCCTTCTATTGCCATTCAATTCCAACACCTCCCCACCCCCTCAAAAAAAAAAAAAAAAAAAAACCATTGAAAACAAAATTACTAAGATAAAAGAGCATATAAGTGCAGCTAATTATGTAAATCGGCCAACTCCCGATTTGACTAAATCAATTTAATTTATCTCCATAAACTCTCACCCCCACCTCCGGCCCCAGATAAAATATTGCTAGTACTATATAAACACAAACCATTACAACACATGAAAAGTATCAGAAAACATCATAAAAGCTATAACAGCTCTGCTCTTAACTTAAGCAACACAAAATAAATTATTTTGCATGAAGACTTGAAGATCAAAGCTCTTAATTTTTACCATACTGAAAGCTAACCATCAATGAAATTTCCAAACTATAAACACACAAAAGGAGGCAGCCACAAGAAGAGGCACCGTTTCTTTTGAAGAAAATTAAAGAATAATAATGCATAATTAACATCTTAAAACAAACTTAAGAAAAGGACAAAGGAAAGAGAAGTACCGAGTGGTGGCTTTCTGCTGTGTGATCTCGTCCCTTGCATCTCTTGATGATGAATTTCACCTTTTTGTCTTCTCCAGTTATTATTATTCATAACCACAACCACAACTACAACTCCCCCAGAAGAAGAAGAAAATAAAAAAGTTAAAAGTACCCTAAGAAATATAAAGGCAAATCGACTTGAAAAACAAGAAATAAACAGTGCCAAATACAGTGACTTTTTCAACACCCCCAAACCAAAAGAATTCTGGGTTGTGTAGAATTTGTGTCAGAGTTATGATCTGAAACTTTGGGTCGGGATTGGTTGAAAAGTTGCGGGAATTTGAAGGATGCGTTCTACCTATGTGATCATAACTAGGAAAGCTTTTTTTTTTTTTTCCTCCTTTCCTAAGGCTTTGTTTTTGTTTGAAAACGTCTTCTTTTGTTTTTGAGTTTTTAAGGGAAGCATAATGGTGTTTGACGGCCCTTGGTTTTTGCTGAATTTACAGAATTGGACCTTTTGGCGCTTTGGATCTTTGATGAGGACCGAGTCATTGGCGGTGAAATTGGTCCGGATTCCACGCGTTCCGATGGAGTTTGTAACCTAGATGCTTCTAAATTTTGGACTTGAAAAATGAGTATTTAAACCTATCCTCAGGTCTAAGACAGGATTTTGCATATCGAACCATCACTATCAATTATTTTATCTTGCAGTGTTCTCGATATATTTTGTATTAATTAATAAGTTAAATATTTTTAAAAAAATTATATAATAAATATTATATATTTATTTATTTATTAATGTATTCGTGTGCATACGTCATATATTTTTTTTATAAGTTTTATGTAGGGAAGTCATGTTTAAGGCCTTCATCTTTGGGTATTTTTCAAAGAAAATAATTAATAATATTTTTTAATCAAACTTAATTAATTTATATCCTAATTTTTTGTTATATTATTTTTTTTATAATTAAGAGAGAAAAGATTCGAAAAGTAAAAAGATTATGCATCAACTAATAAATTATATTATTTGAAATTAAAATTTAAAAAATAAAAAATTTGAATGATTGAGCTTAGAATTCTTAAAAAAAAAATTTAACTACTTATGATGTTATAATAAACAATAAATCAACTTAGTCAAAATTGATTTTGTTTGATCAAAGGTAATTAGTGGGCACTCAAACATGAAACAAAAGAGGTACTCATTGACAAGATATTTTTTTGTATATAAATAATTGTTACTGAGTACTTTGTTTTTTTTTTTGTTTACAAATCAAATTTTTCATGGAAAAGAGGAAATTCATGACAAAAAAGAAGAGTGTGAGCACTTTAAAAATGCAAGAAAAATAGGAAAAATATAGGGTGAATGAGTCGAGGAAGAGAAAGAAAAAAAAAACTTGTTTTTATATAATTTATTGTTTATGAATCTGCTAAGAATTTTACTTTTTTTTTAAAGTATAAATGAATATCAAAATATTTAGTTACTGTTTTCAAGTGTCGGTAGGCGTTAAGGAGGATAATAATTATAATTTTTTAATTTAATTGACATTTATAACTTTAAAGTTTGGAATAATTTTAAAAATTCAATTTTCTAAAAATAAAGCATTGACTAAGCAGATTTCTCATATATATCCCAAAAAAATTAAGAAATCAAAAAATATATTGATGCACTAAAATACATCAATTAGCTACACATTTCTAAAATATGTTATTAAAAATAATTTAACACTTTTTTTATACTTTTTACAATATTTTTATATATTTAACTGCACTGCATAAGTTTTCAAAATAACATTATGAACAAAATGTAATTATTAAAGATTGCATATACTAGTGAAAATTGCATTTTTTATATTATTATTAAATATAAAAAAAAATGTAACTGTAAGTCTAAATAGTTACACTTTTTAAAATTTCATTACATAAAAAGATATGTTATATAAGAAAGTGAAATTAAAAGTTCAAATTTCTTGTCTATTTTGTTTAAAAAGTTAGTTCAATGGAAATATCCCATAGAGGTGAATTGGATTTTAAAAAGATTGAAAAATGTTAAAATAGTAAGCTATAGTCGAATATAAAGAAACTATAGTTGACTATGGTTGTGGTTCTTTTTAGAAATCAACTCCAATGTCTTTCAAACAAAATCCTGATAGACTATAAAGACTCAAAAATCAATCGTTGACTAGGAAACTCATTTTGAAAACTTGTAAGAGGAATTTTAACAAAAACCTTGATGTATATGCAACTTTTAATCAAAGCTATTTAATCAAACATAAATAAATGATTACTTTGAAATGCTTAAGCATGCTTCAAATGTAAATAAAATAAAGGCAACTTTGAGAAAAACATTTCAAGACATCTTTTCAATAGGGATGGACAAATTGTGATGGTTGAAAAAGATTTAGCAAAGAACCAACCAAGATGTGAATAGTATGAATCAAACTACAAGCACTTTATGAAATGAGTTCTTTTGGAAAAAAATATAACAAAACAAAACAATGATAAAATGAAGACACTAGGTAAAAATCAAAACTTCTTCAAAATGGATTTTCTACTTGTGTTAAAATCAAAACAAATGATTTTTCTAAAATAGAGTTTCAACAATAAATCACAAAACGTAAAAATAAATCAAGACACAAAGATTTATAGTGATTCGGCTTTTCAAGTGCCTACATCCACTCCTTTGGTTCACCAAGGAATTTTCAATTCACTAAGGGTCCATTTGGTAATCGAAAAATGACTTGCTGAAGGAAAATTTTTTCTGTGTCAAATGTTTTATAGGAAAATTTAATGCTTTCTGTTGTTTGGATAAACTGTCGAAAACATTTTTTGTTACTTGGATCATTTTATGAAAAATATTTTTCATCATGATGAAGTTATTTTGGTGTTAAAATAATAAATACGAGTTGAGTACAAAACAATATTGATATTTGAATTTCACTAATTTGGGATCAAAATTAAGAATGGAAATGAAAATGGATAAAATCTATAATGATATTTCCCAAAGCATTTAACCACAAATTTGTAATAAAAATAAACTCTAATTTTTTAAAAATTTTCCATCTTATCACTTTTTTATCATAGCTATAAAAATAAAAATATTCATCAATTGTATAAGATATCCAAAACCTATACTTATAAATATGTATTCATTAAATAACAATTATTGAAATATTTTTTATTTTAATTATTAGTAAGATTTAAACCAATTACAAATGTGTATTCATCAAATGATGATCATTGGAATATTCTTTATTATAATTATTAGTAAGATTTATTCCATTTATAAATAAAAAATTTAATTGTATTGAATGGTTTCATTAAAATAATAATTTTTTAATTTTAATAGCGTTGTATAATTTAAATATTAATATTTTAAATTAATTATTTTAAATTTCAATATTAATATTTTTTTAATATTTTTAGTTAAATATTAATATTTATCAAACTTATACTTATAAACTTAGTATAAAAGTGCTTTTGTTGTTCTCTGGAAAATGTCTTACGCTTTAAGGGCGTAAGACATTTTTCGTGGTTAACTATACTGGCTCGTAAAATGTTTTACATCTAGAATTAATTTTCTGTTTGCCAAGCAAGCATAAGTCTCAAAAACGTTTTTCGAAAAATATTTTACTGCAAAACAAACGGACCCTAAAAAAGATTCTTGCTTTTTAATGAGATGAAGTGATAACCCTCACAACAGCTTTTTACAAAATCAAGCAATAACTCACGGGTTTGAAAGGGTTTAACAATAAATCCATGGTTTTCAATGGGCTCATCACAAACCCATGGTTTTAACAAGTTCACCACAAACCCATAATTTTAATGAGTTCACCACAAACCCATGGTTTTTAACGGGATCACTACAAACCCATACACGAACTTTTCAAGGTTAAGTTAGAACCTTTACAAGAATAGCAATAATGCCTCTAAAAGGTAGATTTTACTAGTTTGGTATAATGGAGGATGAATACCTAACATTGGGTAAAAATATAAGAGTGAAAGCACAAAGAAATTTTAGCTTAAAAAAGGTTGATTTTTCTCATTTTCTTTCAAGATTTTGATCCTCAAGAGTTTGACTTTTTTTCTTTTCTTCTTCCTTAACTTGAAATGCTTCCCAATGGTCTTTTTTAAAGTTGAAAGAGTTTTGGAGCCGTTGGAGATTATTAAAGCAAGAAACTAGCCGGTTTTTTTTTATTGAATTTTGTGTCTAACATTCACTTGTAGTCAAGTATGGAAGTTCTTTAGTTGATCCTCTTCCAGAAAGCTTGTATTTTTTTAGATTTGGCTTGGTGTAGTCAACTACCACTCAGTTAGGGTTGGTTATGGTTTCATAAAAGCTTGGATTTCACGTGGTTACTTCCTTAGGGTCGACCATGACTATATCTTTTCAAGTTTTCATGTTGTCTAGTGTAGAAACTACAATAGTCTAGCCTATTCCGAAGTGATTTTGACCTCGATTTGTTCTGAATTGGAAAAAGTGGTAAACATGAAAGTTGTAGCTCTATCTCTTAGATTTCCAATGGTTCAAGAATCACATCAATTGAACTTTTGTAGTGAGAGTTATTCTCAAAATATCACAGCATGTATAGGAAACACACTTAGCCATACTTGCATGATTTATCACCGCTTAAGCCCTTTTCATTTAAGGATTTGTGAACTTTTTAACTTTTTTTTTCTTGAAAATTAAAGAGCAGCTTTCATTAAACCTAAGGGAATGAAAGGATTCCCACCAGTAAGGTGAAAAATACAAAAACATCAAGAAGGGGTATTGGTAGGTATGCACAAGGCAATAAAAGATAATACTTCCCTAATACACCATAAAGTGGCAAAGCAAGGTGCCCCAAAAAACGAAAGCAAAAAGAACAAAGCCATTGCATGTGCACCTATACATTCTGCACTTAAACACAAACCTAGTTGGTAGAGAGCAAAAAATATTTAACATGGCTATACAAGAAACCCTCTTTAGCAAAAAATACCAAAAAACAAAAAAAAATCCATCATTTAAAACAAAAATAAAGGTTCCAGAGAATCACATCCACCTATAGATTAGCCAACAGAATCAACATAACCAAACAAGTTGGAGCATATTCAAGATTAAAGCAAAAAAGACCAATACCAATCAAGAAATCAATGAGCCTAGTCCACTCACCATAACTCAAAAAACAGTTCCAAGAGATTCTAAAGTGAAAGAGAAAGGTGAGCAACTTACTTAAAAATGCATAGAACATCATAAGACAAATACACTCCATCCTTAGCTAAGATGTTCATTCTTTGGTTAGCTTCTTTTTTGGTGTGCTGGATGTCCTAATGACCGATAACCTTTTTAAACCTCTCAATCTGCAGTAGCCACTTCCTAAGTCTCCAAGGGGCTAAGTTTGATGCTTTTGTCCATTTGACAGTGTTGCTTGAGTTACTTTCAATCATGAGTCCATAGGTCTCTTTCCATTTAAAAGTTACAAATATAGCAAAGTTGTCCTTTACGGCTCTAATTTCAACAAGTTTAGAATAAACCATTCCAATGCTCTTAGAAAGCAACATTTTAACCTTTCTATTGTTATTCCGAAGACCACCGATATCGGCTAGCTTAGGGCATCTTTGTGCTACTCCGTCAACGTTGAACTTCATAGTGCCATTCCCAAGAGCCTCTCATGGGATGTTATTGTTCTGTTTCTCCTTCATTTTAGGTTGACGAAGTCCTAAAGGTTGTCTGTAAGTGTCCAAGATAGACAAGTAATCATTTGGCCACTTAACATTGGACCAAGTTGCCATTCTCACTTTGATTAACTCCAAACATTAAGCTATCTCCCATTCCTTGCCGTTGAAAATAACCTCATTTCTATATTCCTGATGGACCAAACAATAGCAAAGAAAGCCATATTCCAAATTCGAGCATCAATGTTACCCAAGTTACTGTCGTTCCAAGCCTCAAAGAAAGATCTAATGTCTCTAGGAGCAATCCATTCATAACCACAGAACTTGCTCCAACCTGTCCACACCTTCTAAAATTCCCTACATTCAACAAACAAATGGTAACATGTTTCTTTGTTTAATATTACACAAAACACATAGCAGTGGGTTGCTATACATTATTCCTCTTTTTGCCAACTCATCTTTAACTGCAAGCTTACCGTGTAATAGCTGCCAAACAAAAGTTTCAATTCTAAAAGGGGCTAAACCTGCCTAAATGTTTTTCCATATATTCTTTTTTTTTGTTTGGTCCCAAAATATGTTTACAAAAAGATTTAACGGTGTAAACACCGTTGGCCTCTTTTTTCCAAATCAACTTGTCCCTAAGTTCTTTGCTTAATTGGAATTCACTAAGGACAACAATTAGTTGCTCCCATTGCTCATTGTCCCACTTAAATAAACAATGTCTTAAACAAACATTCCAAACCCAAGAACCCTCAATATCTTAATAGCCATACTCAACAACCTTACCATTTTTGTTGCTCATTAAAGTAAAGATTCTCAAGAAAGATTGAGCCAAGATATGACCCTCCATTCATTCGTCATTCCAAAAAAGCAAATTTTCACCATTGACCACTGCAAAACCAAAATTAGAAAGAACTTGCAAGAAAATTTTATTAGAAAGGGAAAGGGGACTAGTTATGTGGATCCACAAAGTAGAGGCTTTCCTATTATCACTCGAGTTTAGCAAGATTAAGGAAGGGTCATTGTTGGTTTTTGCCACAACCATTTGTCTTCATAACTATTTGCCTCCTTACCATATCTCTATATCCATTTGTTGAGCAAGGCTTGATTTTGAATCTCTATGTCCGTAATTCTAATTCCCTCTACATTCTCTACAATTACAAACCTTATCCCACTAGACATAGTGAATTTTTCTTTTTCATCCATTACCCCCCCATAAAAAGCTACGTTATAATTTTTTCAGTTCATTTTTCACTTGACAAGATACTTGAAATGAAGATATATAGAACATTGGCAAAATGCCTATGACAGATCTAAGCAAAGTAATTCTTCCTTCAAAAAACAACATTTTAGTTTTCCATACTGCAAGCTTAAATCTACTCTTCTCTAAAACTAGGTTCCAAAATTTGGTGGTGTTGTGCTTAACCCCTAATGGCAGGCCTAGTTACTTAGTGGGAAAACTGCTTACCTTATACATGATCCTATTGGCCCAGCACTAAACTAGCCCTTATTCCACCCTAATTCTAATAAGATGACTCTTCACGAGGTTAACTTTGAGGTTCGAGACACTTTAGAAACATCTTAACAACCTCTTTAACACCAAGATACTTTCTAAGTTAAGTTTGCAGAATAAAATTGTATCATCTGCATACTATAGATGAGTAACACATAAACCACTATCTCCAATCTTCACCCCCTTACATAATCCAATACTTTCACTTTCCTCAATATAGAACTAAGAGCTTCACCAGCAATATTAAATAAGAACAGATAGAGGGGGCAGCTTTGTAGAAGCTCTCTTTCCATACCAAATTGCCTTAAAGGCGAGCCATTGACCAAAATGAAAATATTCGCTATGAAAATGCACTCCTTGATCCAATTTCTTTGTCTAACTCCAAATCCCATATTACCCATCACATGATCCAAAAACTCCAACATATGCTATTAAAGGCTTTCTTGAAATCAATTTTAAAGACCACACCCCTTACAACATCTTTCCTTATCCAATTGATGACCTCATTGGCAATAAGAGCGTAGTCGATTAATTGACAACATTGGATAAAGGCAAAATTGATTACAACCAATCATTTCCCCCATAACCATTTTCAACCTGTTAGCCAAGGTTTTTGCTAGAATCTTATACAAGCAACCCACTAAACTGATCAGGTGATATTCCTTCAAGTTGGTCATATTTAGAACCTTGGGTATAAAAGCTATAATAGAGGCATTAACACTATATCGTAATTTGTTGCAATGAAACAATCTGTCCATTAATTTCATGACGTCTACTTTCACCATTGACCACTGCTTCTTAAAGAAGTTCATAGTATACTCGTCAGAGCTTGAGGTTTTATTGCCATCGCAGCCATTAATAATCTGCAAAACGTTCTCCTCATCAAACGGTCGTTCCAAGAACTTTACTGACTTCTTAGACAGTTTGTTAAGTTGGCATCCTAAACTAACCAGTTGTAGCACCTTATTTTCTTTGTATAGACCTTCAAAGTACTTAGCAACTTCTTATTTAATTTTTAACAGACTCCTCTGATACCATTAGCACTTTTAATACATCCAAGGCGGTTCACATGTCCTCTAGTAGTTGCCATCGCATGAAAGTATTTTATGTTGCGATCTCCGTCATTAACCCATTTGACTCTAGACTTTTAAACCCATTCTCTTTCTTTTTTGCTGTGAAGGCCCCATAATTCAACTTTTTTCATGCTCAAATCCCTTCTACAAACCTCATCCATTCCCTTATCCTGGCAATTTGTTTGCAACAATTATATTTCCTCTTCAAGACTTTGAATTTGCTGTTGAGTATTTCCCAACACCTTAACTCTCCGATCTTTGATAAATGATTTCAATTCTCTTAATTTTCCCCACATACCTCCTTTACTTAAATCAACATTACCTTAGCTATTCCAAAAATCAGCCACCACTTTTTGGAAACTCTGCTCATCTAACTAGTGGTTAAACAACTTAAAGGGTCTAGAACCCCAATCAACACAACAAAATCTCAATATCTTTAGACTATGGTCTGACAAAGAGCTTGGTAAGCATACTTGGATCAACCCTTACTCTATTTGCATCCACTCCGTGTCGAGTAGGAACCTATTTAATTTACTTAACACCCAACTATCTCTACAACCACACCATGTGAATTTGTCACCACTTAGAAGAAGGTCCATTAAAGCCATAACATTGATAAACTCACTAAAGTCAAACGTTGACCTATTTATGTCCCTCATTCCTGTCTTTTCATGTTCTTCTCTAATTGTGTTGAAGTCACCACCAATACACCATAGAACATTTTTACCGCTAATAACTTTGACTAATTCCTCCCACAATTCTTTCCACAGTCATCCATTGTTCGGAGCATAGGTATTGATGAACCTGCAACAAGCGTGCGATACAAAACATCAATCTACCAAAAAACACATTGATTGACTATCATCATCATCATGGCCCTTTTCTTATTTCTTTTGTTTGTGTCCAAATCAAGGTCTCCATCTCGCCTTATTAAAGAAGCTCGGACAAATCTACGTCTTTATTTAACATCTTATCAACTATCAAACTATAATACCTATATTCTACATAATCAACCATTTCAAAAAAGTCATTTCTCCAAATGCTGATTGTTCCTCTAAACCTGCTAACTACAGCAACCAACTTACCACTGATGCTCTCTTTACCCTGTAGCCTCTCAAATAGTCATGGTTTTGCTTTCTGCAATTTAAACTCTTGAATGAATAACATATCCGGTTTATTTTTACTAATCACTTTCCTTACTGCCTTCTTTTTTTCACTTTTTCCTAACCCCTTAATATTTTAAGAAATAATAATCATTAAAACTAAAAGCTCCCACTCATAAATGAAAAAGAAACAAAGCAATCAAACTTTTCATTGTTTCATCTTGACAGCCTCTTCTTCAATTTTTGTAAAAACCTCCACGACATTCTTTTTTTAAAAAAAAAAAATTTCATATCTATCTTTTTGCAAAGATCCTAAGTTAATTCAGCTTCCCTTTGACACTTAGTCACAAAAACATCACTGTCATGATTCGGACATTTATGAATCTTTTTGTGTACCTGACATTTTCTTCTTAGAGCAAAACTTGCAGCCTTCTTGACTCCATATAGCTATTCTTGAACCACCAAATTTGGCACTTTATTGTTTCCATCGGCCCTCTCACTAAGGATGCCTTTACAAATATAAGAAATTGTAACTTCAAACTCACTTAAACCATTTGTCTTCTTATGACCACTAATGTTAATGGCTGGACAACTTCTAAATGTTCTTCTGCTACCCCAGATTAATCCCTCTACTTATACCTAGTTCTAATTTTCTAGCACGAGCCACTTTGATCGCAGAAATGCTTTAAGTTTCCTTACTTCCACTGAGACCCAATCTGATGCCATCTTCCTTACTTCTGGAAACAACAGGACAATCACAATCGAAGTTCACACATGAGACTAAATCGTCCCCCTTTTGCTTATAGGCTCTTTATGTCTCATCTTAGGATTCTATCTATGGCTCATAGAGTTTGCCTTTAAAGATGGTGATGGACTCTTATTCCGCACTTCCCAACCATATTTATAGCCTAAAACTTCATAAGAAGTAGATGAGTGGGCCTTACTCTCATAAGCCTAAAGTCCCATTTTACTAGGCTTGCAAGGACTTGGTGGAATTTGATCGACCCTTTCCATAGTGCAAATCAAGGGCCCATTTTGGGAACATCTGTTCAAATTCAAAAATCCTTCCTTATTTAGTGATTTTGACCCTTTTGACTTTCCTTTTGAAACCTCTACTATCCCCCAATTAGATTTTTTTCAAAAAAGAGTGACCTACTCTACTTGCCCTGCCACTATACCATTTCTCTTTCTCACTACCATGGTATTCTTTCATACTTTTGCTAGAGCAATTACTTCATTCCTTGAAGAATGATACATCTCTCTAATCCAACCCCAATACGCCTTTCACACCATGTCTTCCAATGAGTAGCCTTCCACCACACTGGCCAATCTTATTAGCAGATTGCTTTGCAAGATGTTAGAGACAAATGCCCTCACTTAGTACTCTTTGCCATTAATTGAAATGTCAATGAAAGCTTTGATTATCCTTAAAGATTTAACCTCTACAAGTATCATCGCGAAATCCAATCTCCATTTTTCATCGTTATTATGATCAATTTTAATAAACTTACCCCAAGCATTGGTAATGGCTCTAAAACTATCTTCGTGCCAAATATGGCAGGGGATTTCTTCCACTTTGACCCTTCTTGACTTGAGACAACATTGGTGTTGTATAGATTGATGATCTTTGAATAACTTTGAGATAACCTCTATCATGTGTTAACCTATATTTCAATTTCAACATCTCAAAGATGAATATTAAAGGGATCATAAATAGAACACTTTCAAGCAAGTTTAATGCTCATACAATTAAGTCATTCAAGCTTGTTGATATTCATGAAGTGCATGTGAGAAAGTTCAATCACAAGAATTCACACAACTAAGAACAATCAAGCTTGTAATCATATAAAAACAAGTGTATGAGAGTATATCAAGAATCACTTAAGTAAATCATTTTGTCATAATCAAAATCGTAATCATTTTAAAGCTAACATATTCATTTTTGTTTTTGTGGGTTATTGAAATAAACAAGGATAAAGAATAAGAAGAGAACCAACCATAATTTTATATAATGAACAATATTAGATTTTGTCCTCTTACATAAAACAAAAAAGAAAAATTGATAAATATTTTAAAAAATTAATAAATATTCATAATAATAATAATAATTAAACAAATACCATCCAAACTCAACTTTTTGGAGTTTAAAAAACTTTACTATTAGTGTATAAAATGATAATAAAACTTGAGATTTAAGAAAATGTAAAGCACGAGCTTGACAAATAATTGAGGAGAGTAAGGATGGAAAGAAGAGTCTGAATTTTGACAAGTAACGTAATCTTTAGAATACAACATGAAACAACTGGTGAGTCATACTAAGAACTAAAAAAGTTGGTGAGAATACCCCTATCATTTACTTTATGACTCTTGGCTTTGTCGTGTTGATTTGTACAAACCTCCTTCCTAGGCAGCAGCAAACCTCACATGCCTAATGGTGACTCTTTTCCAAAATTTACATTTATACACATTTCACTATGTCATTTCACATTGTTGTTGAGTTAGTAAGACTTTTGCAATTTTGTTGAGAGTTGAGGGATTGTTGTTTATTTTGCCCATTCAATTTATTCTAGTATTAATATTAATTCAATTGAAACATGCTGAAATGAAATAATTCTTTGTTTTCACATGTGCTTCATCAGCCTTTTAGAATTCCTTACCAATACTATTTCTTCTTTTTTTCTTTTAATTTATGTTAGAAAATTGCTACTACTTTCTTGTTTGTGGTGTGATTTACATTATGCACTTTTTCATTAATTTATTCACCTTACTTTTTAAAATCTTTAATTATATATATTCTCATAACGTGCGGGTCCGAGACCCCGACTAGGAGTCTAATCTAGGAGTTGCCACCAATCTTTTTTACTAAGTGCGATTGGCCACCTATTGACTCGATTCTAATCGATGAAGCCTTAAATTAATTTTAAGCCCACCGAAAAGAACTTTCAACTAGTCTACAATTTTCTAGATCTAGGCTCGGGAGTACGGTTACACTCGGGGAAGGATTAGCATCCCCGGGACGCTCGTTCCATGAACGGTACCATTTTTAGATTATCTTATTAGGCTTTAATTTTTAATTTCACTATATTTTTTTAGTTATTATTATCTTATTTTATCTCATATTTAACCTAGAATGGTATGCAAATGTGAGGCAAGATGAAATGCGTGGCAGGGGATAAAAATATGTCGGACGAATAACCTTCTATCGAGGATATTTACCTGAATCCATCCATCATATTGGTGGGACTCGGGGTATTCTCTCACCTAGGGAATTATCCGAGAAACTCGCCTTCGCAAATTCGACGAATAATTCCCATCATCGGAGTTATCGTACGTTTTCTTTTAAAATAATATTTTCGTGTGTAATGAATCTAATTTGGGCAAAAGCTTTTTATTAAAGATGTTTCTCGAGCCCTCCCATCATACTGGTGAGACCCGAGGATATCTTTTTACCTAAGGAACTTTCCGTGGAATACCCGCCTTCGCAAGATCCTCGGAAGATCCCATCATCGGGGCTTAAACTCGAAAATAGAAATATTTATATGCAATGATATGTATGATGCAATATATATATGCTATGCTAATGCAATTATCTATATTTTTTAGTTATTATTAATTAATTATTATTTTTATTTTATTATATATTTTATTACCATATTTTCTATTCTTATTTCTTATTATTATTATTATTATTTTTTATACTTTACATTTTTTGTTCTAAGTTCTTATGTTTTCCATTTATAATTAGACAAATTGTTTATAATTCTATGTTATTTTAGTGAACACAAATTTTATATTTTTTTATTATACTATTTTTGTTTTATATATTTTTATATTTTTATTATTATATTTTTCATAAGCAATCTTTTATTCAAACCTAATGTCTAAGATCTTATTATATATATATATTTATTATTTTTTTATTTTTTATTTTTATTTTTTACATTTTTTATAGTTTATGCCATTTAATATTCAATACTTAATTTTAAATTAGTTGTTTTTTTATTATTTATTTATTTTATATTTTTTTAACATTTATTATTATTTAATTGTTATTTATATTGCATTCTTTATAAATTTATTATTTTATTGTATATTTGAATTATTTTTTTATTTATTATTTTTATCCTCTTTTCTTATCTATTGTTATTTATTTGTTATTTTTATTAAGTAATTAATTTTTTTTGTATAGTCGAATTCTTTATTTATTAAAAATTTCGGGATCTCGAAATCGAGGCCTTCCCATCGTACTGGTGGAGCCTTAATTCAGATTTCGAACCTAGGAAAAATTAGCCCGGGATTACGACTTCTCGCGTCCCAAACCAATCATCCCATTATCGGTACTATCTAAATAATAAGTCATTATTTTGATTAGTGACCTTGAATTAAACTAAAAGCAAGCCTTTTTAAAATTTAAAGACCTAAATTAGAATTAATACTAAAAATAAATGGCCTAATAAATATAATAGGCAAATAACCCAAAAACTAAATTAATAAAAATTAAATGGCTCAATGAACAATAAACCAATAACACAATAGCAATCCAAACAGTAACGTCCAAAAGAGTCCATACCGAATTTGGACTATTGAAGCCCAACGTCCAAGGAAACCAATGACTCCTCTTGGGTTTGGGTCGGCCCACTTTAGCAGTCTCCTTCAAAGATCAAAACTCTGCCGTTTCGAACGCCTGGGAAGGGTTTTTTCTTTTTTTTTTAATTCTCCCAAAATTGTCATTTTACCACAAAGCCTTAAGTATAAAACCATTCTTTTCCTCCTATCTTCTTCATTTCCTTCACCGTTTTCTCTCTCTAGAAACAAATCTCTCTGCCTTCTCTCTAAGATCTCACCAGCTAAATGGCGACAACCCAAGCAACAAATTGGGCGTCGGCTTCTCTCTCTACCTCTACCCACGCTAACCGGCGGCAACCCAAGCACCAGATCCGGCGTCAGCTTCTCTCTCTCTCTCTCTCTACCCACGCTAACCGGTGGCAACCCAAGCACCAGATCCGGTGTCGGCTTCTCTCTCTCTCTACCCACGCTAACGACGGCAACCCAAACACTAGATCCAATGCCGACTTCTCTCTCTCTCTACCCACGCTAACCGGCGGCAACCCAAGCACCGGATCAGGCGTCGGCTTCTCTCTCTCTCTACCCACGCTAACCGGCGGTAACCCAAACACCAGAACCAGCGTCGACTTCTCTCTTTCTCTCTACCCACGCTAACTAGCGGCAACCCAAGCACTAGATCCAACGGCGGTCGGGCTTGCTCTCTCTCACTATCCTCCTGTCGATGCAAACCCGAGCCCCTTTTCACTCTCTCTTTCTACCGATTCGTTTTCCCCTCCTCTCATTACTCATTTTTTGATTTTTTGGTCTCTCTTTTATGTATCTTTCTTGGTTTTTTTTTTGTGTGGATTGTTGTGGCTGCTAGACTAGGGATTTAATTTGCCTGTTCCTTAATTTTTTGGCTACCTAAGGATTTTTTTTTTGTTGCCGGTTCCCCCGAATGCTACAGTGCCCCCTCCCCTTTATACCCGATTCCTAGGCTCTAGAGGGGGCACGCTCCACTACCTTGTTCTTGGGCTCTGGAGGGGACAGGCTCCCCTTTTTTTGTTCCACTACCTTGTCCCGATTCCCCCTCCCCTCCCCTTTGTCCACACCCTGCCAGTCGTACCTCTTTCCCCTTTTTTTTTCATTTCTTTTTTATTTTTTTAATTTTTATTATTTTTTTTAATTCATTTTTTTTGTTTATGATTTTAGTGTCTACAGCTGCCCCTCTTTGCGCATTTCGAAAATTCGAAATAGTGCAAAGACGTAGACACTGTATTTGACTAAATTCTTTAATTCTTTTACCAAATTTTTTTTTTTTAAAATGAATTCCCCAAAACTGAGGCAATGCGACTTTTAAAAATGAACTCCTCAAAACTGAGGCCACGAGACTTTTAAAATGAACTCCTCAAAACTAAGGCAATGGGACTTCTTAAAATGAACTACTCAAAATTGAGGCAACGAGACTTTAAAAATGAACTCCTCAAAACTGAGGCAATGCAACCTTTTAAAATGAACTCCTCAAAATTGAGGCAATCGAGACTTTAAAATGAACTCCTCAAAATTGAGGCAACGAGACTTTAAAAATGAACTCCTCAAAATTGAGGCAACAAGACTTTAAAATGAACTCCTCAAAATTGAGGCAACGAGACTTTAAAAATGAACTCCTCAAAACTGAGGCAACGCAACCTTTTTTTCTTTTTTGGAATGGTGAAAAATAATCAACTCCTCCTCTGAAGTTCTATGATTTTAAAGATGAATTTCCATCTTTTTCAATTATTTTAAAATTTTGAACATGGGAATTCATCAGTTTCTTTTTTTTTTAGGTGTTTTAGAGCCTTCTCTTTGATCAATGGGGGATGAATCGATCACGCTTTCGATCTCTCGTCTTCCCCAATTCATTGCTCATAACTGTTTTCTTCCTCTATCATATGCATGGTCCAATCATTCTTCACATTTTTACTGTGCTTCATTCTATTTTCCATTTTTTTCTTTCTTTTCTTAGTCTTTTCTCTTTTCTTTTCTTACATTACCAGACTCCATTTCATTCCCTGTCAATTACGATCCTTTTTCAAAATTTTGCAAACATTTCTTACTTCATCATGCTCTTTATTAAGTATCATTCCAATTTTATGACAAATGCAATGCAATGTACTCATATCTCCTCTCTTGGCAGAATGGAAATGATGGCATTGTTGGGAGCAGAAAGGCTACTTTTCATTAGAAAAAAGTGGAGTTTCTATAATCAAGCATAATGACAAGGAACAGGGGAAAATTGATTAATACAAAAGGGATACAGTTCTTTCTTAATGACTTTTTCGATAAATATTAACAATAGTCTAGAAATTTTATCTCGAAACAGGCACATTTGTCAACTCTCTTGTTTTTTGTATGAACATCTCGGATCATGATCTTCACCCTTTCTATGTTAAGCTTTTGTAGTACTTGGACCTCCTTCGTGTCTAGACCGCCCTTTCAGGTTTTCGCGCTAAAGACATCTCCCAGATTCAAGCCGCCTTTTCAGGTTTTCAACTTGAAAATTTTCTTCTTTTTTTTTTATGCAAAATATTTCTTGACAGCATCGGCATTCACCGGGTTGGAAAACTCCCTCCCGTCCATCTCCGCCAAAATTAGTGCTCCTCTTGAAAAAACTTTCTTCACCACAAATGGTCCTTTCCAATTCAGTGTCCATTTCCCGCGAGGATCATGCTGGTTTGGGAGAATTCTTTTCAATACTAATTCTCCTTCTCGGAACTGTCAATGACGTGCCTTCTTGCCATATGCCCTCATCATTCTCTTTTGATATAATTGCCCATGGCAAAGTGCCGTCAACCTTTTTTCTTCTATGAGATTCAATTGCTCATAACGAGCATTAACCCATTCGGCTTCTTCCAAATGTACTTCTTTAAGGACCCGAAAAGAAGAGATTTCTACTTCAATTGACAAAATTGCTTCCATCCCATACACCAAAGAGAACGGTGTAGCTCCCGTGGAAGTTCGGACTGTTGTGCGATAATCATGCAAAGCAAAGGGTAACTTCTCATGCCAATCCTTGTATACATCTGTCATCTTTTCAATTATCCTTTTGATGTTCGTGTTGGCTGCTTCTACCGCTCCATTCATCTTTGGGCGATAAGGCATTGAATTGTGATGCTTGATCTTGAACTTGGCACAAACCTCTTTCATCATCGAACCATTGAGGTTACTAGCGTTATCCGTGACGATCCTTTCCGGGAGACCATAACAGCATATTATTTCTTTTTGGATGAACTTACATACCACTTTCTGGGTCACATTGGCATAAGATGCTACTTCTACCCACTTAGTGAAGTAGTCAATTGCCACCAGAATAAACTGATGCCCATTTAATGCCTTCGGGGTTATAAACCCAATAACATCCATGTCCCACATTGAGAATGGCCATGGTGATGCCAATACATGCAGTGAATTAGCAGGGGTGTGGATTCTGTCCGCATATATCTGACACTTGTGACACTTTTGAGTGAAATCTATACAATCTGTTTCCAACGTGAGCCAGTAATACCCTGCTCTCATGACCTGTCTTGCCAACTTATTTCCACTTGCATGTTCTCCACAAATTCCTTCGTGAACTTCCTCAACTATTCTCCGAGCTTTGGCTGAATCCACGCATCTCAAAAGCGTTTGATCCTTACTTCTCTTGTATAAGATGTTCCCATCCAAGAAGAAATTCATTGCCAACCTTCTAATGGTTTTCTTATCATTTTCTGAGCTTTGATCTGGGTACTGCTGAAACTTGAGGTAATGCACAATATCATGGTACCACGGTTTCCCGTCTATTTCTTCTTCTACACTGGAGCAATGCGCGAGACACTCTCAAAAATTAATCATGATGGGTTGAATCTTGACATTGATACCAACTTTGAACATTGCCGCCAGCGTGGCTAATGCATTGGCCATTTGGTTCTCCTCTCGGGGCAAATGGGTGAAGCAAATCTTATCAAAATTTTCAATTAGCTTTGAAACATACTTGTGATATCGGACTAACTTCGAGTCACGTGTCTCCCATTCTCCTCGTAACTGATAAATAACCAAAGCAGAGTCCCCATACACTTCCAAAATATGAATTTTCCTCTCGATTGCTGCCTGAAGACTCATGACACAAGCTTCATATTCAGCCACATTATTGGTGCAATAGAAGTTGAGTTTAACTATGACAGGATAATGATCTCCTTCTAGTGACACTAACACGACCCCTATGCCATGCCCCAAGGCATTCGAAGCTTCGTCAAAAAACATCTTCCAATTCTCTTTCTCCGATTTCTCCCCACTTGTTTGGCATATTGACATCAAGTCCTCATCCGGAAACTCAAAGTCCATTGGTTCATAATCCTTTTCCACCTTTTCTGCAAGAAAATACGCGATTGCACTTCCTTTGATAGCTTTTTGGGACACATATACAATATCATATTTAGACAATAACACTTGCCATCTTACCACCCTACCTGATAAGGAGGGTTTCTCGAAGATGTATTTAATAGGATCTAACTTCGCAATGAGCCAAGTGGTATGATATAGCATGTACTGCTTGAGTCGATGTGCCGTCCATGCTAAAGCACAACACATCTTTTCCAACGAGGAATACTTGGACTCGTATTCAGTGAACTTTTTACTCAAGTAGTAAACTGCCCTTTCTTTCTTACCAGTTTCATCATGCTGTCCTAACACACATCCCATGGATCCTTCATTTACCGTCAGGTATAAGAGGAGGGGTCTATCGACCACAGGTGGTACCAATACTGGCAGACTCAACAGATATTCTTTAACCTTGTCAAAAGCAACTTGGCACTCCTCATTCCATGCCCCAGGATTATGTTTGCAAAGGAGTTTGAAGATCGGGTCACATTTGAGTGTGAGCTGTGATATGAACCGAGCTATATAATTTAGTCTTCCCAAAAATCCTCTAACTTCTTTTTGCGTTTTGGGAGGAGGCAAATCACAGATTGCTTGAACCTTATCTGGGTCAACTTCTATTCCTCTTTCACTGACGATGAAACCCAGTAGCTTTCCTGAAGTGACTCCAAAAGTGCACTTTGCCGGATTTAATCTGAGCTGAAATTTTCGTAACCTCTTGAATAATCTCTCAAGATTGGTTGCATGATCCTCTGTTTTGCGAGCTTTTACAATCATATCATCCACATACACCTCAACCTCTCTGTGCATCATATCATGGAAGAGAGTCACCATAGCCCGCTGATAAGTTACCCCGGCATTCTTCAAACCGAATGGCATTACCTTATAACAAAAAGTCCCCCACATAGTTATAAAGGTAGTTTGCTTTCTATCCTCTGGTGCCATCTTAATTTGGTTATACCCTGAAAAGCCATCCATAAAGGAAAATACGAAATGACTGGCAGTATTGCCAATAAGGGTGTCAATGTGGAGAAGAGAAAAATTATCTTTTGGGCTAGCTCTATTCAAGTCTCGATAATCCACACACATTCTAACTTTCCCATCTTTCTTAGGTACTGGGACAATATTTGCAACCCATTCAGGGTACTTAGCTACTTCCAATAATCTTGCATCGAACTGCTTTTTCACCTCTTCTTTAATTTTCAACAGCATTTCAAGTTTCATTCTTCTCAACTTTTGCTTAATCAGTTTGCATTCGGGTTTCAAAGGCAGTTTATGGGCTATAATGTTTGTATTGAGTCCTGGCATATCTTGATAGGACCATGCAAACACATCTACATATTCATGAAGTAGCTTTATTAGTTTTTCTTTTTCCATTGGCACCAACGTCATTCCAATTCTAACTTCTTTCTTATTTTCTTCATTTCCCAAATTTATCGTTTCAAGTGTCTCTTGATGTGGGACAATTTGTCTCCCCTCCTATTCTACTAGTCTTAACAAGTCCGGAGTTAAATCATAATCCTACACGTTTTCTGTATCGTCAGGTTCACTAACACTTGTACCTTTTTCGAAATTAACTTCAAAACCCCTGTCATCATCATCTTCGCATTCATTATTTGGAATCCTGGAAGGTAAAGGGGATTGAAATATGTAGAGCTATTGTATAGATAAACAGTTAAAATAAAGGGATGGAATGACACGAATGGAAATGGTTAATCATGTGAAGAGATATGAGAAATGCACTACGCATGTCAATTTATTAGAATGATAAATGATAAAAAGCCCGATACATAAAATTTCAATGCTTTTGGGCATAAGCACGGATGTTTAGTTTGCATTACTTTGAAATTGAATCACAAGTGATTGGTAAACTCATGGTGGTCCAGCTGCTCAACTTTAAATTCGGTGGCCCGAGGTATGTAGTAGGAATCCCATCCACATTTCTTGACTGTTCTTCACCTTCCTCCGTTGCACATATTGATAAATCAGAAAAGGCTTCCCCTAAAGCTGACATTGATTCTCGGCTCCCAATAGTGAGTGATTTAGGAAAGATGCAACCTCCAGATCGGAATGTCTCGTAGAGATGAGGATATGTCATTCCTTGGATTTTCAACTCATGCCCCTTAAAGCGAGCCAACCTTTCCTTTCTTCTTTCGACTATCATTTCTTCTCTTTCCTTCTTAGTTGGCTTATACCCCAAGCCAAACCTTTCTTCATTTTTGGTAGCACGTATGGGCCTTCTAATGCCTTGTAGTTCTCTTCCCAGTCCTGCCCTGGCTCGGTATCCTTTCCCTACTATCTGACTGACAGCCATCTTGGTGGTTTTGGAAAGCCTCAGAATAGACGGTGTGGTTCCTTCTCCAACATATGTGGTGTTAACAAACTCGAAGGATCGAAAGGAACATTCAGGCACTTCTTCCGCCGCTTCCACATAAGGAGTATCTGCTGGCTTGCTTATAAGTAAGTCCTCTTCCCCGTTAACACAGACAATCTTCCCTTTCACGATGAACTTGACCTTCTGATGAAGAGATGAAGGTATGGCCCCAGCCATATGGATCCAAGGTCTTCCCAACAAATAATTATATGAAGGAGCGATATCCATAACCTGAAATTCAATGGTAAAAGTACACGGGCCAATTTCTACCGGTATCTCAATGTCCCCTACTACTTCTCTCCTTGTTCCGTCTAAGGCTCTCACGATCATCTGACTCTTTCGCATGTAGGACATGTTGATGGGTAAACGGGCCAAGGTCCTCATGGGCATCACATTTAAAGATGATCCGTTGTCAAGCAGTACCTTTGCGATGGTACAGCCTTTACACTTGGTAGTGATATGCAAGGCTTTGTAATTTTCTCTACCTCTAGAAGGGATTTCTTCATCGCTAAAGGATATTATGTTACCCACCGAAATGTTCCCAATGATGTAGTCCGAATTTTCAACTGAGATATTGTGATCCACATATGCTTGGTTCAGAATCCTCATCAAAGAGTTCCTATGTGGTTTCGAACTGAGGAGCAAAGATAGTAGTGAAATATGAGTGGGCAACCTGTTCAATTGCTCGACCACATTGTACTCACTATGTTTGATGAACTTGAGAAACTCGACAGCTTCTTTTTTCGTCACCGGTCCTTTTGAGCCATCTGTCGATTCCGGAGGTTGCACATTTTTTTCTCTCAGACTTTGCTCTTTTTCCTTTCCCTTCTCATTCTTGAGATTCTCCAATGCTTCTGGTGAATAGCAACGTTCGCTGCGGGTAATCCCTCCAACACCAGTTATATTTGCAGCATCATCTAGAGATTCAGCTATCCATTTCTCCGCTTTTAAAACTTGTACACCGCAGTTGTAGTTCCATGGGACAGCTTTATCGTTTTTGTAAGGGAAGGGTTTAGGGACTTTGATGATCATCTTGGCATGGGTTCTGTCCTCCACAAACTCTCCTCTTGGTTCATAGAAAATGGTTAAAGGTTTTATCTTCATTGGGTGAGTGGACTCCTTGGATATCTTATTTACTGCTGACTCTGAAGCTTCTATATAAAACTCGATCCTTGATTCGTCCATCATTCTTTGCACTTTCTTTTGGAAAGAACTACAATCCTAAATTAAATGCCCCACACATCCTTTGTGATACAAGCAACATAGTCTTTGGATATCTCCTGAGTCATTCACATTAGGACATTCCGGCCAATCCTCGAGCATATTGGCTTTTACCAAGGCTTTAAATACTTTCTCCATGGGGGTTTCCACTTCCCTAATGTTCCTTTTAACATACACCTCCCCTTCTATTGCATTTACCCCTACCCTAGCATGATTCGACAGTAGGTTGTTGTTAACATTCTGTTCTAGCTTTTTTTCAAAGTTCAAGATTCCTGCCTTGATCAACCCTTGCACCTTATGCTTGAATGTCGTGTAATTCTCGATCGAGTGACCTTCGATTCCATAATGATAATCACAGTGGGCAGAAGTATCATACCATCTCGGGAATAGAGGTTTTAATGGCTCTATGTATAAAGGTACCACCAGATGGTTTGCAACTAACTGAGTGAAGAGTTCAGCATATGTAATTGGGATTGGGTCAAACTGCACTTTCTCTTGCTTGTTCCGCCATCCTCTTGATTCACCAGTAGTATGGTTGTTTGAAGGTGTTGTTTGTTGTGTGGTTAAAGCTGTAATAGGTGTGGAAGTAGGTGGGTGAATATTTGTGGGGTAAGGTGTCCGTTGGATGAGAGTATATGGGTACAGGTTAGGAAAGGCATTTGGCATAGGTGGGTATAGGTATGGGCTTTGTGAAGTGTTGTTCACAGCTGGGTAATAGGGGTATGGTGGGTATGGCTAGTAAGGGCTGTATATTCTTCCTTGGTGTTGTCCTGAAGTGATGGTTTGGGCTTCTCCATCTTTCCTCTTGAAAGTTCCCCTTTTCCTCGTGTTTGCCATATCACCTCCTTTTATCTTCCCTTGCTTAATGGCAGTTTCTATCATTTCTCCTGAAATCACCATATCAACAAAGTTCTTTCTGGCACTACCAACCAATCGTTCATAGTAAGGGGCTCGCAAGGTGTTAACAAACATTACAGTGGTCTCTTTCTCAATCAATGGTGGTTGAACTTGAGAGGCCACATTCCTCCATCTTTGAGCGTATTCTTTGAAGCTTTCAGTGGGTTTCATCTCCATGTTTTGTAAAGAAAAGTGATCCAGAGCTATATTTGTAACATGCTTATACTGAGCTACAAACGCCCGAGCAAGGTCATTCCACGTGTGGATTCGATTGCGGTCCAACTAAACGTACCACTTTACTGCAGCACCAGTAAGGCTATCTTAGAAGCAATGTATCAAGAGTTTGTCATCATGAGCATATGCGGCCATCCTTCTACAATACATGGTGATGTGTGTGACCGGGCACTTGGTTTCATCATACTTCTCAAAGTCTGGAACTTTGAATTTTGGGGGTATAACCACATCTGGAACAAGACAGAGCTCAATTGCATCCATAGAACAATACATTTCCATTCCTTCTATCATGCACAGTCTTTCCTCAAAAAGGTCAAATTTTTTATGGGTATTGGGATTATCCTTTATTTCAACGGATCCACATTTGAGCTTTTCTTGTTCCTTTGGATCATCCAAATCAGGTACAGAGATGGGATCTGAAGGACTTGCCCTTCCAATTGGCCTTTGTTGAGCATAAGTCGATGGTGGCCCTATTGGCATCCTAAAAAATGGATATTGACCCATTGATGGCATGGGAATAGATGCATTCCTTGCAGGTGGGGGTGTAAATCCTGGTGGATACACAGGGTCTGTATTGGTTTTTGTCTGTTGAACATCTTTTGGTGTACTAAAACTCCCTGCCGCTCTCTTTCCTTTATCTGTAGATATTAACTCCAAAATTTTTGATAACTGACCCATGATTTCTTCTTGCTTCTTCTCAATCTTATCCATCTTCTCTGAATGTTCGTCCCCCATGATCTTAGAACGGGCTCTTGTATTGTATCTGTGGAGAATTTATTTTTCTGGAATTTTGTTCTATTAGTTCAAGGAATAAGTTAGAATTTTATGTTGAGTGCATTATTATTTATTACTTTTATTTAAATCATGCATTATGATGCAAATGAAATGTATTTGAAAAGAAAAAATAGGAAAAATATTGGCCATCCAACATTTACCATAAGAAAATCTGCATCCATAAAACTTAAATATTCGATTACATCATTGTCTAAAACCATTACATAACTATCAAAAGGAAAAATTGACTTTTTCATATTGGTCCCTAACCATCCTGAGGTGATTCATCAACCGCTCATTCAATTCATCCTTGCAAATAATCTCTCGCCTGAGTTCTTCGGTCTTGTCTGCCATTACTCGAGCTCTAAATGCCACTTCTCTCATCTGTCTCAGTATCCATCGCCTCTCGGCTTCTTTCCTTTGAAGGCTTTGTGTGCACGAATCATTTCTTTCCCTCATTTGGAAATATTCTTGCCTTACTGCTTCGTACTGTGCCTTGTAGCCTTTCATGGCAGTTTCCAACAAGTCGCAATCATTTTTTAACTCTTGGATGGTTTGTTCTTGTTTTCGTACCTCGTGCTGCAAAGCATTGTTGGCACTTTGGAGTTCTTGCATTCTGGCTATCAGAGAAGAATTTGCCACGCTCACTTCCTCAAACTTGCTTTGCCACTAATCCCGCTCTTCCAAAGCCATCCATACCTTTATTGTCGTCTCTTTCTTCACTTCTTCTAGCTCATCCTCATGTGTCCGCTTCATATTCATCATCTTCTTTTCAAGTCTCTTTCTTGTTAACTCATTCTTCAGTAGGACATCTTGAGGTTTTGGGTTTATGGGAAGTTTTGATGGATTTTTTGGGGGGCATATGACATTTTTCACCCTTTGGTCGTGCCAAGTATGATATCCTATGGTGACTTCATCGGTAACCCTTCCCTAATCCACTCAGCAACTTTTCTTTCAATCTTGTGCAATTTTCTCAATTCTCTTTAACATTTCCGGCTCTCCATATGTAAACTCTAACTGGTCGAGCTGATGAGTCATGGGCACGAATTGTTCAAATCCGAACTGTCTTTGTACCATTATCGGGGCATAGCTGATGGCTCCCCATGGTCCCATCAGTGGTACCCATGGCTTGTCCCCATATTTATACATTACTTGCATTCGTGGCATCCATGGAGCTCTCCAAGTCACTTCAATGCTCATTAACCTCCGGAGCCTTGCGACCCACTCTTCTTTCCTCTTGTAGTCGGGCCATTCGCTTTCGTAGAACTCAAGGATAGGACAACTCGCAGATAGATAAAGCTTTCGAAATTTGCTCTCTTTGCATTCAAAGTGGCTTTTAATCCATATGGTTAGGAGTTAAGCACATCCGATGAATCGTTCCTCACTTTTGCGTAGACAGAAATTCAAGGATCTGAAGGTTTCAGCTAAGATGGATGGGGCCGGGTTGATGCTCATTGTCACCTGATCAAAGAAGTCTATGATTGACACCTCCACATGACCTAGAACCTTCGGGAAGACCACTAAGCCATAGATCGCCATTGCGAAAGCTAGGAGACCTTGTTCATCCTCCATGTGTTTTTTAATATATCCGTTCAAGAAAATCCACGGAAGGCATTCTGTGTCTCCTTTCTTCTTCAAATGCTGATCCACTTCTATCGTAGTCATTCTTAACAACTTGGCCAACTTTCGCCGGTGTCCCGTCTTCTGAGCCCTCCAATAGATCTTATCAGGCTGCATGTGATCTATCCGGAGCAGAGAGGAGTACTCTTCTATGGTAGGGGTCATGTCCACCTTGTTAAAGACAAAGCAACGGTATGAGGGATCCCAAAACTAGACAATAGCTCGGAGCATCTGGTCATCAACAAGTAGATATAGGAGCTATGCAATGTGTCGATACTTGTTTTGAAAATTGTCTCGGTGAGCACGTCTCCACTGTTCCCAAATTCCTACCATCTCTGTGAAGTCATTCTGCTGAAGGTCCAAGTGAACTCTCTCGGGTAAAGTTGGGACATGTCCTTAGGTCAAACAGTCTCCTTTTTCTTGTTGGATCTGCCCCATCTGTAACTCTATCTCATAGTCATTTCTGTATATGTTGAGCGGACCTGCCGATGACGATGCCATGGATATAACCGGGATCTCTTAGGTTGAATGTTGTGTCGCCAATATTTTTCCTATATGCAATTACGATGCATGCAAATAAACATGCAACATGTGCATGACAAGTAAAATAAACTTAAGTTAGTATGGTAAAAAGAAAGAATGGAGTGTTAAAAATAATGAGAGAATAATAAGCAATATCATGGGTATTATTGTCTACTCCACAATACTTTATTATCTCATGGCATAATTTAAAATAGAGGGAGTGGAAGAAATTCCTTCATGTGTATCTATTTATAGGGTATATTCTCACGGGTATGGCCCTACCTAGGGTTAAGCTACTCTCGGTACTCTATACGCTGAGCGGGGTTTATAAACAGAGCTAAGGTTCCCAAATCGTTCTTCACTGTCGTCCACGCGGACTAGTAAGGCACCCTGGTCCTCACCCATTACAAGCTTCAAACGGACTAGGTTCGATTTGAGTGGGAGTCTTCACTAGCCTATGCGGAGGTTATCACCTCACGAGAGCGTAGCTACTAAACTCCCTCCTAAAAAAGACATAACTCGGGTGGAGGGTTTATGCATGAATGCAAAATGTGCTGTGTGTGTGAAGGAAAACATCGAGTTTGGAGTAACAATCTCACATCTCTCTATCCTAAATCCCCACAATTATTAAAAGCAATAAAGTAATAAATGCGACATAAACTAATGCACCAAACAAAATATATAGAACAAATCATTAACACTAAGGAAATATTGAATCATTTAAAGCCTTGGATAACCTATTATTATTTAATGGTTTGACTTTCGGCAAGTCCCCAGTGGAGTCGCCAACTGTCGAAACGTGCGGGTCCGAGAACCCGACCGCCAGACGCGATGTGAAAACTCACTAAAAAAATTAAACTAGGAGTCGCCACCAATCTTTTTTACTAGGTGCGATTGGCCACCTATTGACTCGATTCTAATCGATGAAGCCTTAAATTAATTTTAAGCCCACCGAAAAGAACTTTCAACTAGTCTACGGTTTTCTAGATCTAGGCTCGAGAGTACGGTTACTCCCGAGGAAGGATTAGCACCCCCAGGACGCTCGTTCCATGAACGGTACCATTTTTAGATTATCCTATTAGGCTTTAATTTTTAATTTCACTATATTTCTTTAGTTATTATTCTCTTATTTTATCTCATATTTAACCTAGAATGGTATGCAAATGTGAGGCAAGATGAAATGCGTGGCGGGGGATAAAAATATGTCGGACGAATAACCTTTTATCGAGGATATTTACCCGAATCCGCCCATCATACTGGTGGGACTCAGGGTATTCTCTCACCTAGGGAATTATCCGATAAACTCGCCTTCTCAAATTCGACGAATAATTCCCGAGTTATCGTACGTTTTTTTTAAAATAATATTTTCGTGCGTAATGAATCTAATTCGGGCAAAAGCCTTTTATTAAAGATGTTTCTCGAGCCCTCCCATCATACTGGTGAGACCCGATGACATATTTGCACCTAAGAAACTTTTCGAGGAATACCCGCCTTCGCAAGATCCTCAGAAGATCCCATCATCGGGGCTTAAACTCGAAAATAGAAATATTTATATGCAATGATATGTATGATGCAATATATATATGCTATGCTAATGCAATTATCTATATTTTTTAGTTATTATTAATTAATTATTATTTTTATTTTATTATATATTTTATTATCATATTTTCTATTCTTATTTCTTATTATTATTTTTCTTTTTTATACTTTACATTTTTTGTTCTAAGTTCTTATGTTTTCCATTTATAATTAGACAAATTGTTTATAATTCTATGTTATTTTAGTGAACAAAAATTTTATATTTTTTTATTATACTATTTTTATTTTATATATTTTTATATTTTTATTATTATATTTTTCATAAGCAATCTTTTATTCAAACCTAATGTCTAAGATCTTATTATATATATATATATATATATATATATATATATATATATATATATATATATATGTATATATATATATTTTACATTTTTTTATAGTTTATGCCATTTAATATTCAATGCTTAATTCTAAATTAGTTGTTTTTTTATTATTTATTTATTTTATATTTTTTTAACATTTATTATTATTTAATTGTTATTTATATTGCATTCTTTATAAATTTATTATTTTATTGTATATTTGAATTATTATTTTATTTATTATTTTTATCCTCTTTTTTTATCTATTGTTATTTATTTGTTATTTTTATTAAGTAATTAATTTTTTTTGTATAGTCGAATTCTTTATTTATTAAAAATTTCGGGATCTCGAAATCGATGCCTTCCGATCGTACTGGTGGAGCCTTAATTCGGATTCCGAACCTAGAGAAAATTAGCCTGCTATTACGACTTCTCGCGTCCCCGACCAATCATCCCATTATCGATACTATCTAAATAATAAGTCATTATTTTGATTAGTAACCTTGAATTAAACTAAAAGCAAGCCTTTTCAAAATTTAGAGACCTAAATTAGAATTAATACTAAAAATAAATGGCCTAATAAATATAATAGGCAAATAACCCAAAAACTAAATTAATAAAAATTAAATGGCTCAATGAACAATAAACCAATAACACAATAGCAATCCAAACAGTAAGGTCCAAAAGAGTCCATACCGAATTTGGACTATTAAAGCCCAACGTCCAAGGAAACCAATGACTCTTCTTGGGTTTGGGTCGGCCCACTTTAGCAGTCTCCTTTAAAGATCAAAACTCTACCGTTTCAAACGCCTGGGAAGGGTTTTTTCTTTTTTTTGAATTCTCCCAAAACTACGTCGTTTTACCACAAAGCCTTAAGTATAAAACCATTCTTTTCCTCCTATCTTCTTCATTTCCTTCATCATTTTCTCTCTCTAGAAACAAATCTCTCTGCCTTCTCTCTAAGATCTCACCAGCTAAATGGCGACAACCCAAGCAACAAATCCGGCGCTGGCTTCTCTCTCTACCTCTACCCGCGCTAACCGGCAGCAACCCAAGCACCAGATCCGGCGTCGGCTTCTCTCTCTCTCTCTCTCTCTCTACCCACGCTAACCGACGGCAACCCAAGCACCAGATCCGGCGTCAGCTTCTCTCTTTCTCTACCCACGCTAACCAATGGCAACTCAAGCACCAGATCCAGCGCCGACTTCTCTCTCTCTCTCTCTCTCTCTACCCACGTTAACCGGCGGTAACCCAAGCACCAGATCCGGCGTCGGCTTCTCTCTCTCTCTCTCTACCCATGCTAATCGGCGGCAACCCAAGCACCAGATCCGACGTCAACTTCTCTCTCTTTCTACCCACGCTAACCGGCGGTAACCCAAGCACTAGATCCAGCACTGACTTTTCTCTCTCTCTCTCTCTCTCTCTCTCTCTCTCTCTCTCTCTCTCTCTCTCTCTCTCTCTCTACCTACGCTAACCGGCGGCAACCCAAGCACCAGATCCAGCGTCGGTTGGGCTTCCTCTCTCTCACTCTCCTCCTGTCGACGCAAACCCGAGCCTCTTTTCACTCTCTCTCTCTACCAATCCGCTTTCCCCTCCTTTCATTACTCATTTTTTGATTTTTTGGTATCTCTTTTTTATGTATCTTTTTTGGGTTTTTTTTTTGTGTGGATTGTTGTGGCTGCTATATTAGGGATTTGATTTGCCTGTTCCTTAATTTTTTGGCTGCCTAGGGATTTTTTTTTTGTTGCCGATTCCCTCGAATGCTACAGTGCCCCTTCCCCTTTATACCCGGTTCCTAGGCTCTGGAGGGGGCACGCTCCACTACCTTGTTCCTAGGCACTAGGGGGGGCACGTTCCACTATCCTGCCAGATGCGAATTTTTCGCGTCTGGTAAGGTGAGGGAGGTGCCTGGCAAAGTGCGTCCGCACCCTGCCAGTCGTACCTCTCTCCCCTCTTTTTTTCATTTCTTTTTTATTTTTTTAATTTTTAATTTTTTTATTTTTTTAATTCATTTTTTTTGTTTATGATTTTAGTGTCCGCACCCTGCCAGTCGTACCTCTCTCCCCTCTTTTTTTCATTTCTTTTTTATTTTTTTAATTTTTAATTTTTAATTTTTTTATTTTTTTAATTCATTTTTTTTTTTTTATGATTTTAGTGTCCGCACCCTGCCAGTCATACCTCTCTCCCCTTTTTTTTCATTTCTTTTTTATTTTTTTAATTTTTAATTTTTAATTTTTTAATTTTTTAATTCATTTTTTTTGTTTATGATTTTAGTGTCCGCACCCTGCCAATCGTACCTCTCTCCCCTCTTTTTTTCATTTCTTTTTTATTTTTTTAATTTTTTTAATTCATTTTTTTTGTTTATGATTTTAGTGTCTACATATATTAATTCATCTATGCTAAACTATGTTTTATATTACAAATTAAATGATAATAACTCAATTGACTAAATTGTTTACAAATCAAATATTACATGTAAGTCAACCAAAAGGGATTTAGGGCAGCAAGGCTAGATTTGTCAATGTGTGGTGCTTTCAATGCTAAGGATATAGACATATTAAAAGCATTTTCTTATCAAAAGGGATAAGAGTAACAAGTTTAAAGGTGAGTGTGTATTCGTTACTAATTATAACAATTGCACCGTCTTTGCAATCTTAGAAGATATAGATATAAATTCAAGTGATAGTTGGTATTTAATATTATGCTTATGTCACTCAAGTATGCTCCAAAAAAAATTATTTTAATTTGCTAATAAAATGTTTGATGAGATTATGCACTTTTTGGATGGTGTAAATCAAGCAATTCGTGTATTTGTGTCTTATTCATGTTGTATAAATATAAGGTATTAACACTTATTTGGATAAATACGAACACAATAAGATTAATTAATCATTTCAAGATTTTAAATACATACACGGATACGTTTAATCACTATGTAACACGACACTACTAATACATATATTAAACATA